>NW_007253868.1:782-64112 GCF_000164805.1 Carlito syrichta | reverse complement strand
AAAAAAAAAAAAAAAGAATTAGTAAAGCAAAGAATATTTGGTTTTGATATGTATTATCTGGGAAATGATTTTATGCACTTAATTTACATTTCAAGATGAAATTTTTAACTGATTTCATTTTTTTCATGGTTACTATGATCTTCTCTCTACTTCTTAATCTATGATCTAATAGGTTCTGCTTGGTTACACCTATTTATGGGGATTTCACACTCTTGGGAAGTCCATTTCATCACTGGAAAACTCTAACTGTTGAAAGTTTCTTGCTCAGGTTAAGCAGAAACTGTTTTCCTTGAAATTTCTACTTTTAGATCACTGTACAGAGGCAGGAGGGACCTACCTGTCACCTCAAATCTAGTTCCGTTGTTTATATTAACAATGCCACACATACACACCAATAGGATACAACAGTTTTATTACTCCGTGCCGGTTTCAGTGAGGAGCAGGGTGGTTCCCAACCACATTCAAAATTGGTGTAAGAGAGCAGGGAAAGGATAACAGGATGAGGTTTTTATGGTGCTTAGGGGAAGGGGCAGGAATGAGGATCCTGTGTGCAAGCCAGGGCCTGTGTGGCTTAGATTTCCTCCTTGCGCCAAAGGAGGGAGCACTTGGGCGTCTTGATCAGCTTGTGCAGATGTGGGTGGGAGGGGAAGAGGTAGGAGTGAGGCTTCGAAATTTCCAGAGGTAAAACATTAAAAAATGGAATCACACTCTTTAGTAGATATAGGAAGCCTCTTTCCAAAACTATAGCATATTTTTTAAAATATCTGAATAAAATAACTCTAATTCCTCTCATGACTTGTCCCTTCTACAAGAAAAGCATACAATTTTTTCAACCGTGTTTTGTGAAATACCAATCAAGTTTCTTCAGTTCTTTGCTTCTCTTATTAGGTTGCTTAGTTTTCTGTGGACATCATGAGAAAACATCTACACTAAGAGCTAAATTCCATACCTTGAGAGAGAGAGGGTGAGGGGGGTGGGGAGAGAGAGAGATTGATTCAGGATGGAGTTGTGTCGCTCTAGCTGGACCTGAACTCCTAGACTCAAGCGATCCTCTCACTTTAGCCTCCTGAGTAGCTGGGAATACAGGCATGAAACCGTCATGCCTGATATTTAAGATATTTTAAAATTGCTTTTTTAACTTTTAATCCTTCTTGTAAATAAAAAAAATTGAAAATGATGCAAATAGTCTTCTTGGGGCAAAATTAAAAAATAAACCAGACTGGATTAGACAGTTTTGTTTGGGAAATCCAATACATTTTATTTTATGCATGTAGAGCTTATAGCATGTCCAGGTAGAATCTGTTCTTAAAAAAAAATATTTAAAGTCAACCCTTCCCAGTTATGTTAAACAGCCAATTTAAGATTTATATGAAGGCGGTGTGCTAACTTCTCACTTCTATTGATTTTAGGATCTCCGTGTGATCCCACTTTTCTCCTGGCCTGTGTTCCCTGCAATGTGATCTGCTCTATCATTTTCCAGGATCGTTTTGACTACAGTGATCAGAAATTTCATAGCTTGATTGAGCATTTTCATGAAAACTTTGACATTATAAGCGGTCCCTGGTTGCAGGTAACGTCAAGGTTCTTTTGGAATAAAAACGTTCTAGTTTATCGTTTGCTCATGCCTACCTCATTCCTCTTACGTATTTAAAATGGCCTAGAAGCCGGGCTCGGTGGCTCAGCCGGTAATCCCGCACCTTGGGAGGCTGAGGTGAGAGGATTCTCTGAGCCCGTGGGTTTGAGACCCGCCTGGGCAACTTGGTGAGACCTCGTCTCTACAATAAATCAAAAAAATTAGCCAGACGTGGTAGCGCACGCCTGTAGTTCCAGCTACTTGGAAGGCGGAGGCGGAAGGATCGCCAGAGCCCAGCAGGTCGAGGCTGCGGTGGCCGGGAGTGGCCACTGCACTCCAGTCTGGGTGACAGAGTGAGGCTCCAACTCAAAAAAAAATAAAAAATAGAAAAATAAAAATAAAATAAAATGACCTAGAAATGCCTATCCAACTATTATTTTAACCCATTCATGAGTTATCCAATCAATTTAATATGTTGAAATAAAATTTTAAAAATAAAGTAGAATAGGCAGAAAATGTAATATCAGAGCGTTTCATTGGTAGTAAATTTTGTGGGAGTTTTTTGAGAAACCTGTTTTCTGATTTTTTTTATCTATTAGTATGCGGGTAGCGATTTGAAATGCATTTCTTACTATGGCACACTGTTCATACACTACACTGTACAATCATTAACAACTAAAATTCTGTATAGATCATAAGGTCATGACGTGTTCCACCTGAGGAGAATTCTAGAGAAGAGAGGGACGATACTCATTTTTATGAAGAAGGAAAATGTGACCCAGAGCAAATGCGCGTCCTGTCAAAGTAGCCAAGACAAGATAATGAATGAGCGAGTTCTAAATCTAAATTTCTTGATTTTGTATCAAGCTACCAGCCTGAATTAGTTGCTTTGCTGTATTCCAAGGGCATTACATTATATTAAAATACTGTCTAAAGCTGAGTAGCTGAACACAAGGACCAGATGACTCAGGTAAATTTGCACATTCCTGAGGTTAGAAAAGACTTAAATACTACAAAAATAAGTGAAGTGATTTGGGCACTTCCTTAATCTTTCGGATGTAGTGCTTCTTTATTACAGCAAAAGATTATGACTCTTCATAAATTTTTTGAGGCATTCCTGGAGAAATGTGTGGTGAGTAGTCTGGTATGAGCAGTGGTTTCTAGCTCCGATATCACTAGTTTGGTGTCTTGGTTTGTCGAGAATGATGGTTACAAATGAATGTGAGTGGCTTTGAACTTGCTTCATAACCTGTGCCATCTGCAACTCTGGCAACTTTATTGGTGGTATCTGTTACATTCCAATTGTGTTTCAGCTCAGGAAACGTGTTATCTACTCAGCACGTAACGAAGTATTTGACATGTATCTTGCCTGTAAATGATTGCTGAGGAAATTAATGAAGGATTATTTCTTCTTTCAGCTCTGCAATACTTTCCCCTTTTTACAATATTTCCCAGGAAGTCTCAAGAAGTTACTTAAAAACCTCGCTGCCCAAAAGAAGTTTATTTTGGAGAAAGTAAAAGAACATCAAGAATCTCTGGACATCAATAACCCTCGGGATTTTATTGACTACTTCCTAATTAAAATGGAAAAGGTATAATGTGACCCTGATTTGCTACTTATCTTTGTGGGTGATGTGACTTCTGATAGATTCACTTCGGTATTCCTGGGGAAACTGGGATATTAAAACAAATGCTCCTTCCTAAAGGTGTATCCATTCCTTATGCAAACTATTGCTTGTGCAAACCAAGTGATATTTCTAAATTCTCACTGGCTGGAAAAAAGGCTTAGAAGGTTTTATATTTACCATGTAAAAGCTGATTCTCTATTTGGGGTAAGATCAGAACACAAATACAAAGAACATATCACATTATGTAAAATAAGTTCCATGAATGGATGATGTAACAAATGAGGAAAAAATAGATGGATAGGAATCCAGAAAGACTTATTTTTGGAATAATTCTAGCAAATCTTCATAGATGAGGTAGGTTTTAAGGAAACTCTGGCTTAGATTAACAGGGAGGGTCAAATGTGTCCTCAGAATAATAAGTGTAGTACTCAAGAGTGTGGAATTTTCAAAGAGGTTATCCTGATTGAAATTGAGAAACAATGGTGGAATAATGACTGATGGGGTTTGAAATAGCAATGTAGTTTTGGGTGAGTAGGTCTGGAGGCTTGAGTGAGAAATTTAGACATAATCAAATAGACAGTAAAGACTGGAATTGACAATGATTAGCAGGGATGTCTTAATAAAAACTATGTTCGAAAGACATTAAAGAGACTGAATGGCTCTAGAGGGTGAGAAAGGGAGAAATCAGAAAGGCCTGCAGGTGTGCAGCTCTGTTTATAATTTCACTGTTTAAAGAATTCCTAACAATTTATGTAACTTGGCCTTCAGCTGTAGGATACTCTAATATCTGACTTGAGTTCCTAAGTACTAGTGTTATATTGAATATTTTTCTGTTATCTGAAAAGCCTTTTATTTATCAAGTATTTGACATATCATTTCTAGGAAAAACACAATAAAAAGTCAGCATTTACCATGGACAACATGATCGTAACCATATGGGATATTTTTGCTGCAGGAATGGATTCAACAAGCCTCACCCTGAGATATGGACTTTTGCTCTTGCTGAAGCACCCTGAGATCACAGGTATGATCACAGGAGATGGACAGATGAAATTCCAAGTAGAAATTGGCAGACACTGATAACCACCTCATTCTTCACCTGCCTAGATAATGTACATGAACATTTCTCATCATTAGTACATCTACGTATCATTGAATAGATTCAATTCAAATTAGACTGTAGTGTTAAACAATAATGAAATATGAAAGAACAACAGAGATTTGAAGGCAGATGTCATTATTCTCCCAGCTAGGATGTAGTATCCTTGACTTGTGTTAGGCCAGATGCAGTAGCAGTTGTCTTACAATCCTGGAAAAAACTAACCTCTCTCATTCTCTCAAAAGGACCCACTTGATATGCTTTTATATCCAGATAACTGTATTTTTGTCAAAAGATATTTCTATCCCAACACATTTGTAATGTAGGGATTTACTCAATAAATTATACTCTTTCTTCATCAAAAAACCTCACTCACCAGTTAAAGAGTCATACTAAAAATAATAGTTTATAATTTACCCTCTTGGATAAACTCATTTTTCTATCATAACTTCTCTTTCAGATGCAATTTCTCTCTTTTTTTAGCTTTTTTTTAATTGAGTCCTCATCTAAGAGGATGTTTCCTTTATTACTATATCATTTTTTGTGAATTGGTGCACCGAGACATTTTCTTTTTCTTTATTTCAATTGCTCTAAGGGGTACAAATAGTTTGGGGTTACATGGTTGCATTTACATGGTGGTAAAATCTAGGCATTAAGTGCATCCACCATTCCCACCTGTGCACACTGTACCCAATAGGTGATTTTTTAAATCTTATCATCCCTTTCCTCCTCCCCTTCTATGTCTCCAATATCCATTCAAGACATTTTTAGTTTGATTAAACCACATGAAGTTTACCTCCATGACATCAGCAGGAAGTTTTTTCAATTTGTTTAAGGTCTTCCTGCTTTCCCAGTATAAATAGGCGATGCTTTTTGAATAGTGAAATTTAGAATCATAGCCTCAAAATTCCTTGACTAGTACACATTGCAAGATATCATGCTTCTGTGTTTCTGTGACCAAATAACATCCCTAACTCATAAAAGATTTAATCTCTATGTGACTATGACTTGAAAGAGTATATAACATTTTTTCCAAACCTGTAAATCCTTGTAAAACCCTTCACATGTCCTATTTTTCTTTCACTTCCACTTTTATTTTCCATTTGGGTTTTTTCTAATAACTGTTTGTATTTGTTTCTTTTTCTTCCTTTCATCTTCATCCCTCACTGTACCATTCTACTAAGCACCCTAATTTTCTAAGTAGTTCCTCAGCACTTTATATCACCACTTTCTTCTAGGTAAAACTCTAGCTTCTCAACATGAGAAGGGGAAATTTAAAATATGTCTGAAATTCCTAACTTTTCCTTCTCTGTTGCTATTAAGCCCCAGAATTTTCACATGCTCCATTACAAAGACACATTCTTCAGGTAGTTGATAAATACCATTTGACCAAAGTATCAGCATGACATTGCTACTTCAGAAAATGAGTTATAGGCTTTATCTGTAGTGGTTTCAGATTCAAACTCTACTAATAGGTAGCTGTGTGACCTCAGTCTCATGATCTCTCTCCGTACTTCTGATTTCTTCTCGGTTTAGGGGGAATAATATGGGAAAGACCACATATTCCTTTGGTGTTTTTAAGAAATATATTTACTACACTGGATCTGTTTCTTTGTAAAATACACAAAACAATACTCAACATATAGCACTATCTTTTTGGAATTATAAAGTAATATAATGAATCGTGCAACATGTCTGTCATATATTACCTTCTAAATAGATGTTAACTTATTTTTCTGTGTTGAATCAACTAAAATATTATTATATTGTTCAACATATTAAGAATTGACTGCAATGGGTAGTACTTATCCTCTTGATACTTATAAATTTAAGACAAAAATGGACATATGAACAGTGGTTAAACGACCTGGTCTTTTACAAGTCTTCAAGATCCCAGATTCTTTAGTCTATCAAGGAAAAATACATCAGTTAGAGAATAAGAGTTGAGAAATAAATTTTGTGGTTCAACTGTATTTTATATTTAAGTCTCAAATGAGCTTCCAGTTGCCCAGAAAATGAAAACCTTGTTTCTTTTTTTTTTCTTATGGCGCTAGTAACACATTAGTCCATCTTTCCATCGCCAATCACAATGAGACAATGATTATGGAATCAAAGAAAAGATATTTCAGGTCTTTTT
The DNA here is from genome assembly GCF_000164805.1 of Carlito syrichta. Classification (NCBI taxonomy): domain Eukaryota; kingdom Metazoa; phylum Chordata; class Mammalia; order Primates; family Tarsiidae; genus Carlito; species Carlito syrichta. The sequence goes on along the minus strand of NW_007253868.1, from coordinate 57,675 downwards.
TATTTCACATAAATTCTGATTCTTGCCTTCCCAGTTAACGTTCAAGCCGAAATTGACCGTGTCATTGGCAGAGACCGGAGCCCCTGCATGCAGGACAGAAGTCACATGCCCTACACAGATGCTGTGGTGCACGAAATCCAAAGATACATTGACCTTATCCCCACCAATATGCCCCACGAGGTGACTCAGGACGTTCAGTTTAGAGAATATCTTATTCCAAAGGTGAGAGTTATTTTATCTACACCCCTCCTTTGGATTTTTAGGCCACCAATCATCACAATAGAAGAGCTATATATTATGTAACCTTCTGTACATATGGCACAATCAAAACTCAGGCATCTCATCCTCTGCATGCTTCTTTCTTTCTAGTTTGTTGATACAGTTTTCTAAATATGGTAGTGTTTAAAGTCTCACAGGATGTTCGGTACACACATTCACAGCGCTACACCTCTGATTGTCCATTAGCCCAATCTCCTCTCTCCTTCCCTGTTCTCCAGTATAAGTTGTATTAGTCTTAATTAACCAGTATTTGATTTCCCACCTTCCTCCCTACCATTTGTTTCACATACTTCTAAAAAGTTCAATAAAAAAGCCTCCCCGCCTGCCTTTGGGCTACTGATCCCTGCTGGAAAAGCCCGTGCAGCCCAAAAGTTTTATAGTATTATCATCACCCCATATGTGTCAGTATACTTTTCACAAATGCCACATTTCTTTTCAGTCGTACCCAACAATCCCACTTTGTAGCCTAACTCAACTTGCTTCGCCATGCTACATGACGAATTTCAACCTCCACCTTTCCTAAACTTCCCACTCCCTATTATCTTCTTTTTACCAGGTGACCCATTTCTCCACCTGACAGAGAAAAATAGAGCCATCCAAACGAAGTTTTCTTCATTGTCTTCCAGTAGATTGACATACTGAGTTACATCCAGAATCTCTGGATTCTCTTTCATCACTGCTGTGGTGGTCGAAGGGCTCTCCTAATATCTAGCCTAAGGTGTTCTACATGTGCGTGAATTCCTTTTCTCTCACTTTTTCATAGATCATGTGCATTTTTAGGTGGTACGATATGTTTTGATACATGTATAAGTTGTTAAATAATCAAATGAGAGTAATTAGCATATCCATCACTTTCACCATTTAGCATTTCTTTGTAAAAAGAGCATTCAAAAAACCGTTTTTGTGGGCATTTTAAAATATATAATACATGATTGCTAACTCTCATCAAGCTCCTATGCAATAAAACACCTGAAATTACTTTTTCTATCTAACTGTAGTTTTGTACCTGTTAATTAATCTCATCATTTCCCCCTCTCCCTAACCTCCTCATGATAACCTCCTTCTGATAACCACTGTTCTGACTTATTTATATGCTATTTTTTACATTTTGCATACACTTGAGATCACAGGGTATTTGATTTTCTGTGCTTGGCTTCTTTCACTTACCATGATGTTCCTCATGTTCATCCATGTTGCTTGAAGTGACAAGAGTTCATTTCTCTTTATGAATGAAGAGTATTCCGTTGTGTACATATACCACATTTTTTCCTGTTCATCTGTTGGCTAACACTTAGGTTGATTATTTATCGTGGCTATTCTGAATAGTGCTGTAATAAACATAGGAGTGTAGATATATGTTTGACATACTGATTTTATTTCCTTTGGTTATATACTCAGTAGTGGGATTGCTGGGTCACACGGTAGTTCTATTTTTTATTTTTTTGGATAACCTTCAGACTGTTGTCCATAATGCCTGTACTGATTTACATTGCCGTCAACAGTGTGTAGCAGTTCTATTTATTTATATCTTGTCCAACACTTTGTTATTCTTTGATTTTTTTGTAGTCATTCTGAATGTAGTAAGGTGATATATCATTGTGGTTTTATTTGTATTTCCCTGGTGATTAGTGATGTTGAGTATATTTTTATATATGTGTTGGCCATTTTGTGTCTTTTTTTGATAAATCTCTAGTCAGATCTGTTGCCTATTTTTTAGTTTTTGTTGTTGCTGAACTATTTGAGTTCCTTATATATTTTGGCTATTAACTCCTTACCAGATTCATAGTTTGCAAATATATTCTCCTATTCTATAGTTCAATTTTTTTGCTCTATCAATTGTTTCCTTTGTTTTAAAAAGCTTTTTAGTTTGATGTGATCTCACTAGTTGTATTTGCTTATGTTGTCTATGCTTTGGGGGTTTTATTTCAAAAATTCTTGCCTAGGTCAATGACAGGGAGCCTTTTATAATGTTTTCTTTTAGTAGTTTTGTAGTATCCGGTATTGCATTGAAATCTTGATCCATTTTTGGTTAACTTTGTATATGGTAGGAGACAAGGGTTCAATGTCATTCTTCTGCAAGTGGATATCTAGTATTTTCAGCAACAGTTATTAAAGAAAGTATATTTTCCCCATTATGTATACTTGGCATTTTTACCAAAAATCAGTTTTCTGCAGATATATAGGTTTAGTTCTAGACTTTCTATTCTATTTCATTGCTCTCTGTCTCTGTTTTTATGCCAATGTCATGCTGTTTTGGTTACTGTAACTTTTTGATATGTACTTCAATTAGTTAATGTGATACCAACAGCTTTGTTCCTTTTGTTCAAGAGTGCCTTGGGTATTTGGAATCTGTTATGGCTCCATACACAGTTCAGAAATGCTTTCTCTAATTCTATAAAGGGTGTCATTTTTTTAATTTCTCTAATTCTATAAAGGATGTCATTTTTTAAAATAGATTTTGGTCGATTTTTGGTTGCAGATGTAGAATCCGTGGACACTGAGGGCTGACAGTATTTATTTTTTAAAAAACTGAATTGGACCTGCACAGCTCAAACTCTTTTTGTTCTAGGGTCAACTGCACAGCTATTCCTGCTTTTTTATGGTTTCTTTTTTCATGAAATACCTTTACTTTCCCTTCATTTTATTACAGCTGAAGTGAGTTTCTTATAAGCAGCATATAGCTGCATCTTGTTTTTTTTAATTCATTCAGTCACTCTATGTTAATTAATCTATTTATGTTTAAGAAAATTATTGACGTCAAAATCTTAATATTGCCATTGTATTTTTTTAATGGTTTTTTTCTTCCTAACTCTTTCCCTTGCTATTTTCCTTAGTGGTTTCCTGATGTTTTTAGTTGTGTATTTTGATTCCTTGATGTTTATTTTTGGTATATTTATTAGGTTGTTGCTTTGTGGTTATCATGAGGCTTACAAAAACACCTTGTAGTTTTAGCAAGTTATTTTTGGCTGATAGTAATGTAACTTTGATCCTAAAAGTAGAAAAAGAAACAAAAGCAAAAATAAAAAAACTCTACACTTTAACTCTATTCCTCCCCACATTGAAATTTTGATGGCCCATTCTGCTTAACATTTTTTATTTTGCCTATCTTTTGATAAATTAATGCAATTGTTATTTTAAATAAATTTTTCTTTTATACTTTGCATTGAAAACATAAGTGATTCACATACTGCATTTCTGGTCTTAGAGTATTCTGTGTTTGTATACCTACTCATACAAGAGTTTTTTATGTTCAGATGTTTTTTGTTATACTTTAGCATCACTTTCTTTCAATTTGAAGAATTATTTTTAACAATCATTAATAGACCTATCTGATGATAAATTCTCTTTCCTTTTGTTTGGAAAAGTATTGATTTCTCCTATTTCTGAAAGACAGTTTTGCTTGGTACATTATTTTTGGTCAGTAGGGTTTTGGGGGTTTTTTTTCGTTGTTGTTTTTTTTTTAATTCTTTGAATATCAGCCAATTACTTTCTGGCCTGTAAACTTTTTTGTGAGAAGTCTGCTGTTAGGAGGATTGGAAACCCTGTTTGTGTTATTTACTTCTTTACTCAGACTGATTTCAGATTCCTCCCTTTCTCTTTCACCTTTGATAGCCTGTTTGTAATATGTCTTAGAATGAACTTATTTGCAGTAAATCTGACTGGTGACTTCTGATCTTCCTGTACCTGAATATTTGTATCTTTCCCCAGGTTTGAGAAGATTTCTGTTATTATCTCTGAATTCTACTCCTTTGGCATCTCAAATCTCTCTTGAACCCTAGTAAACTGAATATTTGCTCTTTTGATGGTATTACATAGTTCCTATAGACTTTCTTCTTTCTTTCTCTGCTTTTTAATAACACTCTGATGGTGTATTTTCAAATGGCCTGTCTTCAAGGTCACTAATTCTTTCTTCTGCTTGATCACTTCTGCTGTTGATGCCTTTTATTGTGTTTTTCATTTGGTTCACTGTACTTTTTTGGCTTGAAAATTTCTGTTTGATTTTTTTAAATTATTTCAATATATCTGTTAAGTTTCTTGGATAAATAATCGAATAACTTTTCTGTATGTTCTTGAATTTTTCTTGGTCTCCTTGAAACAGTTATTTTGAATTTTCTTTCAAAAAGATAACATATCTCCGCTTAGGGTTGGTCTCTGGTGCCTATTTTTTCCATTTGCTGGGGTCATGGTTCCCTTAATGTTCTTGGTACTTGTGAGCACGCAAGGACATTTGTGCATCTAAGGACGATGTATTTATCCCAGTCATTGTGGTTTAGCTTTGTTTTCTGTCTGCTATCCAGAGATTCTAAAAGCTCAGTTATTATGTTCTCTGAGCCTGTGGTTACTGCTGCTGGTACCCTCTGCACAGATGTGCCAGTAATTTGTTCTCCATGTGTTGCCACTTTTTCAGAACTAGAAGGAAACTTAAGCTCTTTTGGGGGATGTTGTGGGTCCCAATGCTCCAATCTGGTCACTAGCCAGAAGTCATGAACTGTGGGGCCCTGCCAGACTCTGGGCCTCACCTTTACAGCCCAGCACTGGGTTCCAAGGCAACATCTTGTGTCTACTTTCCTCTTGTTCTCCCGAGTGGACTGTGCACTGTGTTGTTTGGGCTTGTGGGGAAGGATGGTTTAGGCAACCCCTTGGCCACCACACCTGCTGTAATGCTGAATCACATCCAAAATTCAAAGCTGCCAAGACCAATTGGGCTGAGGGGTACACCCAAGTCTCACACTGCCATCGTCTTCCTGTTGTTAAGGTTTATTCAAGGCTCAAGGCTGCAGCTAACACCCAATAGGGATGCAGACTAGGACACAAGTTCATCCTACCAGGGCCCATGGGTTTCTGCCTGTTCCTGGGCAGATCCAATGACTCTGTCAGAATTTGTCTGGTTGTGTTTTCACCACAGTGGGCTCAATGTTGAGTTTCAGACAAAATTTTATACTTACTTACCTGCCCCTCCCACCCCGCCCACCCAGTGGATAGAGTCACTTTCCATGATATACTGTTCAAGATTAGGGGAGATGTGGTGAGAGTAGTCTTTTTGCTATGAAGGCTGATGTTAAGGTGGGTTGCATTTGAAGCTCATGGAAGCTGGGACTGGTGCAGCCAAGGACCATCTTGCTATGGCCTGCCTACCACCTGTAGCAAGAGGCCACTCTAATGACCGACAGAAGTGCAGGCTAAAACATGAGACTGTCCCACTGGGACAACAGGTTTTCACCAAGAGCTGGGGTAATTCAGATACTCTATCTGCAGGTTTTGACCCCAGGCAATGGTCAGAGACCATGGGTTTCTGCTTGGTATTGAGTTTTACTGCAGTGGGCTTGGCACTGGTCTCCACATCAATGTCCTGCATGCACTTCTCTTTTTCTTCCCAAGCAGGCTTTGTCTCTTTCTGTGGTGTGCTGCATGGAGTTGGGGGAGGGAGAGAGTGAGCAATGTATCTCCATCCTTCCACATCCTCTTCAATGCATTTTCTTATCTTTATGCCAGGTACTATGATCTCTCACTTGGTTTCCTTAGCCCTTGTACACGTACGTTCAGGCCTGGATAATTGTTCAAATTGATGCTTCTGTTAGGAGATGATCAATTAATTCTATTTAGCCATCTTATGCTTTTCCTCTTCAATTGTCTTACATGTTAAAAAAAAAAATCTATACCGAAGTTCTCACCCCCATCTTCCAAAGCTTATCTCATCCAAAATCTCACATTCAAAGTCCTAGAAGAGTTTCATTACAGTCATGTAAACATTTCTAATCAATATTTTATTCAACGACCCATCGATAAATATCTTCCATTCCGGTGACACTATTTTCAACTCTTGAGGACATCTATCATTTTAAATTCATTAAATCCTTTCCAGGTTGAATTTTACTTTGCTTCATCATGGCATCACTCATAATGATGTCTTCCATTAGGATTCACTCACTTCTTACATCAGTGAAGTGATAGCCTTCCGGTTTCACTCCTATATCTTTAGTTATTTATTCTGTATTTTTTTCTTCTATAGAACTTTGGTTAGCATATGTTGAATTCTAGGTTTTCAGGAAATAAAATAGTTGAGATTCTGTTCTGTCTGTGTAAAAATGTCCTTTATTACTTCTTTGGTCTGTAGCAACTTTTTTATAACATCTTTTTCAGGTTTGATATTAGTATCAATCACACTGACTTTATAAAATGCTTTATGAAATGTTTTCCTCCTCTGTATTTTCTGAGTCATACTCAAAACTCAGAATTTTCAGTTCAGTTCTTTTAACTTTAGTTGATTTATTTGGGGTTTGGCACACACATGTCTAATTCAAGTACTGCCAGATATTTGGAAGAGTTCATATGGAGAATTTATGACTTTTCCTCTCTGTTTTCTTCCTAGGTTTTATTCCTTCTCTTTTCAGCTTCTTTATGGGTGTTGTAACTGAATGTTGTCACTGGTTCCTTAAGCAAGAAAGACTGGTGGTTTGTAGGCAAGTTTTAGTCACCCAATATTTTGCTACCTGTGCCTGCCCTCAAAATAAGTTCATGAACATGGAAATTCCCCCAGTACCATTCCCTTTTTCCAGATGTCTTCTATGATCCAAAACCACTCCAGTGCTATTCATCCCTCCACAAAATGTTCATTTCTGCTCTTTTCAGTTCAAGAGCTTCTATTTGTACAGTTTTCATTTTATCTACTGATTTTACACATCTATTCCCTTATCATCTTTTGTATAGTAGTTGGCATATATTCACATCTGCCTTTATATTGACATTTCCCATATATTCCCTTATAATTGCTCCTTTCAATATTTAGATATATTCACAAGATCTACCTTGAAGTCTTTTTGCAGTGATTCTACCACCTAGGATTTCGTGGGCATTTTTCTGTTGATTGTCTTTTTCTTTAATTACAGATCACAGTCCCTTCTTTTTAGTAACTTGTCATTGTACACTGAGTATTTTGAAATATGCCTTGAAGGGAGTCTGCTTAGGCCACCTCCTTTGAATGAGGGCTGGTTTTTATTTTATCAGGCAGTTAAATTGGTGGCAAATCTATTCATTCTATTATACTAAAATTTCTAAAATTACTTGTCACTGTGACTTAATCACAATTTTAAATTTGGTCAATGGGCATGGCCCTTTAGTCCAGGTGGGTTCTTTAGTCCAACAGCTTGAAATTTGGGTTTCACCCCGAATATTTCGGGTGCCAAGAAATTTCGCCCTGTCCTGGTTGGGTTGGGACTTTAGCCCCTCCTATTTATTTCAGTTCTTGACTCTTCAGCAGTCATTCTCTCATAAGCTTCATGGAGCTTTCCTCTGTACATGAAGTTCCACCCAAACCACAGCCATGGGCTTAACAGAGTAGGCGTGTACATTTTTTGGATCCTTTTTATTTGTAATTTCCTCATGTCCTGCAGCTTCAATTACAAATTCTAGATGCCAGATTTTAATCTCTGTCTCTCTAGTCCAAAAACAACAGCTCTTTGCTTGGCACTCACTGGTCTGCCCTGTGGGAGGAAATTGTTCTCAAGCAGAAATCCATAGTGATCGCAGGCCGAATTTATCTTCCATCAAGGATCGTAATCCTGGATTTCTTCTTTTTTTTAATGATGGAAAAGAGTTACTTCATAGTATTTTTCCAGTTTTATATTTAATTAATTGTGAAGGCAGTGGCAAAGTAGTTTCTCTGTCCTAGCAAGAAGCAGGTGGTCCAACAATCAGGAGAAGTGTTTTGTTCCAAAGTAACTTTATATGGAAGTTTATTTGGGACTGACTATACTAGCTTCCCAAACTTTAACCTCAGTACATGACATGTGTTCACTCAGGTGAGGAAATGAATTACAAGAGTAGCTGTGCTACAAGGAAGAAAGACCTGGAGTGACTGAAACTTTAGTTGCCCTTTCATCTGTTCACATGGATGTGATAGATTTCTGCAGTTGAAGTATGGATTTTGTGTAATAAAATCCAACTACATCACATGTTAGGAGAGGCCATACAATATATCAGAAAGCATTTACACAGATCTGAATTTGAAATTTGTCTTTATTAAGATCTCAAAGTATTGTAAATTGAATACTATCATTGTAACAGTTACAAAACCTGCCTGTTTTGAGCATTTTAACATGTGGTAGTCTTTGTGTAAAACACATTTAATATACTAATTTTGTATTTATAATAAATGAATGCACATGTGTTGTTTACATTTTACTAGGGAAGAAAATGAGGCATTGAAATGTTAACCAACTTGCCTATGGTCATAAATCTTAATTTGTTGGAGAGAAAGATTTGACTGATTCTAAAAACTAAACTCTAACTGATTCTTACATTATGTCTCTGAGTTTAAGAAAAATATACTAGAAATAGGAAATGCACCCTCCTTTCCATAAGAATATGCGAAAATGCAATTGAAAGAACATAGGAGGAAAAACAATATTTATGAGTTTCTCATCTCCGTGGGAAATGGAAGGTTTGTCAAGAATAAGGAAAGAGGAGTTTTGAAGAAGTCCTTCTACTTGGTTCCAAAGGCAGTGAGCTAAATTTTTAGTGACATTGGAACTGCTAGACAATTTTGCAATTTAGTTGTTGAAAGCAATGTGCTCCAGGGAGCTCTCGTGATTTTTTGCAAAGTGCTGGTGTCAGACTACATGCTGTTGAGGATGTCTGCATCAGTGAACAGTGCTCTGGACTAGGCCTTAATTGATTTAAGAACTGCTAGGCTTGGTTGTTAATTTGTTCTGTGACATAGCGCAAATAAGTTCCCTTTTTGGCCTCAGTTTCTTCATCCATAAAAAAATAGGATAAGAGAAGAGATTTCTATTTTTTTTCAAGCTCTATGAACTCCTTTATAATCTGGTTTATGTATTTCTCTTTCTATCAGGGCACAACCATATTAACACATCTGACTTCTGTCCTGCATGATGACAAAGAGTTCCCCAACCCAAAGAAGTTTGACCCTGGCCACTTCCTGGATGAAAGGGGCAACTTTAAGAAGAGCGACTACTTCATGCCTTTTTCAGCAGGCAAGCAAGATTTCTTTTTATATTTATATCAGGGGTTAAGTGAAATAAGGAAAGTCTTTGCATGGAGGCTACTCTGGGCTGGACAAATTGCCTCTTGTAAGAGGCCAGAGGTACCACTCCCAATGTCAATATCGTTTCTCATTTCAAAGGAGGCTACATTCATTGGTTCTGCTTTCTCATTCACCATAAAGATCCTCATGGGCTTCTTCTATTTTCTAAAAGTCCAGTGCTAGTAAGATTGTTTTCATTTACCATGAGAAGCCAGCTCACTCAATAAACTCCTCTGAGCACCTTACAAGTAACAATCCTGGCCGGGCGTAGTGGCTCAAGCCTGTCATCACCACACTTTGGGAGCCTGAGGCTAGAGGATTGCCTGAGCCTGAGGGTTCGAGACCAGCCTGGGCAATGTGGTGAGACCTCGCCTCTATGATAAATAAATTTAAAAGATTAGCCAGGCGTGGTAGTGTGCACCTGTAGTTCTAGCTACTTCGAAGACTGAGGGGGAAGGATCGCCGGAGCCCAGGAGGTCGAGGCTGTGGTGGCCATGAGCATGCCACTGCACTCTAGTCCGGACGGCAGAGTGAGACTCCAACCCAAAAAAATTAAATAAATATATAAAAAACAAGTAATAATCCCATTCTCTGATCTAGGCAAACACCTGCAAATAAGAAATAGATCTTCCCTCTAAGAGAGAGGCAGGGAAATCCACTGACAATGAGACTCTTGTGTGACAAACGCTATGTGTGAGGCTTCTGTGGAAACCCAGAGAGAAGAGCCCCCGACTGCGGCCCTTTTGGGGGTGCAGGGGCAGAGTAGTGGGACGGTAAAAGAAATTTTTTTGAAAAAAGTAACATTTGAGTATGTTCTCTCTATTTCTAAGGGTCCTAGAAAGAAACAGTTGCCACACACAAAAAGTTTGATTAAAGGGTTTAATGAAGAGACTTTTTTCAGAGGAGTGAGAAGGACAAGGGCAGGAAAAAAGTGCAGTTAAAATACTCAGGACTAACATCATCAGGAAGCTGTTACCATCCTAGGTTAAAAAAATTTAAAAACAGGTGAAGGAGGATACTGCTAGAACCTGAAGAAATCTTTAGCCAGGAGGGAGTAGATGTCTCAGCAGCAGAAGCGTCTATATGTAGAGGAATATAGTCTCTGCCAAAACTGGGGCCTGGAATGGGGGAGATAGACAAATACTCTTACTATTTCAATATCTCAACTTCTGAATGTACTCAGAGGCCAGAAAGGAACGAATACAGTTCATATAAGTCAGTGTCCTGGAAAAGACATAAGAGACAAATACAGTCTGGATTTGGAAAGAGGAAGAAATGGAGAATATTAAGCACACTCCAAAAAAGAAGAAGGAGGAAGTTAAGAGTGTAAATACCTTTTCCCCAGAGATTACTGAAACAGAGATATAAGTAAGAGATTTGTTCTTGTTTGAATATCTAAGAAATAATCATCAAAGGACTCTTGGTACTGTAGCACCAAGATGGTACCCAGTGCCCAGGGATGACTGCAAAAGAAGCCATTGCTATACCACTCCTTATCTTCCTTCTTATATTTTGAAATAAACTATTCATAATGGGCCTGCTCAAGATTTCTATCATTTCACATGGCTTGCAGGCCAGCTTCATGTCCTGACTCTGTCAGTGTTATAACAGGGCTTATTTAAGAGTTTATATTTTAGCCTGTGAGATGAATAATTTAAATTTCATATACTGCATTAGAAGCATGAATGAGTGTTGTTAAAAACAGATAATACAGTTCTTTTTTTTTTTTCTTGAGAAAGCAGGATTTATTGAGAGGACAGGAAAGCTCTCACAGTGGGAAAGGACCTGAAGAGATTGTCCCAATATAGTTCATCATATACCCTGAGCATGTCAAAGTGGTCTCCATAGAATAAATGATGTCTGAGCTGAATCTGGAAGGATAAGGAGAGTGTGAGTACACAGAGCAGATGGGAAGCCATTCCAGACAGAAGAATACCTAGGATCTGAGATAAAACTGAAATTGCCAATCTGCCTGGGAAGTGGTGACTAGTGAGTAGTGGCTGAGCTTTGGAGACCTGGGTAGAAGGAATAAAAAGAAATGAGGTTCAAAGAATAGCTTATGGCCCATATGTGACATTTCTTTTTACACCTAACAATGATAATCTCTTGAAAAAAATTTTTTTTGAAAGCAAGATTGAGAAGACAGAAAAACTCCCACAGTGGGAGGGGACCTGAGGGGGTTGCCAATCTCTTGAAATTTTTAGGTTCATTTGTGACAAAGTTATAAGTATCCTTTAGAATCTAGATGAGAAGAAATAGATGTATTGTTGAGTACTGGATCAGAAATAGATGGAGAAGATGCAGTTGTGTTATGTGTCATGCCAGTTGTGATGGGGTGTGTGTGTGTGTGTGTGTGTGTGTGTGTGTGCGTGTGTGTGTGTGTGTGCGTGTGTGTGTGTAGAAAAATGTCACTAGCAAGTCTCAGAACAGCAATTCCAATATGCTCATGTTACCAGCATGGAACCTTGGCCCTCAGTAAGTAGAAATGAACCAAGGGTCTGACATACTTAAGTCTGTTTATTGGGCCTTCCAGTTTGAGTAGTAAGGAAGATAACAATAGAAAGAAGTCTTTGCAAGCACTCAGAAAGCAAGTTATCTTGGGTTTTTATCTTTCCCTGGTTTTATTTTAGGTGGTATTATCACATGTTCGGAGTGATCTGTGGGTCGCACCTTGCATATTTTTTTTTATTCTAAGCAAAACATGTATATTGTTTAGTTTATAATAAATGTACTATAGTCAACACTTGCTGGTCCCATCATTTTGTTTGAGCCTGTGTGTTCATTTTAGTATATGTGTAGAATATTTTTTTTTAATTTCCATAGATGTTGTGGGTACAAATAATTTTTGGTCACATGGTTGCATTGTGTAGTGACAAAAAAGTCTGGACTTTAAGTGTACCCACCCTGCCTACGTGTGTATATTGTACCTGATAGGTGGGTTTTCATCCTTCCATCCCTTTTCCGTCTCCCCTCTTTGAGTCTCCAATATCCATCATACCATTCTCTATGTCTTTGCAGACCCTTAGCTTAGCTCTCACTTATAAATGAGAACATGCGGTATTTGGTTTTCTGTCCCTGTGTTAGCTCACTTAAGATAATGGCTTCCAATTCTACCAAAGTTGTTGCAAAACACATTATTTCACTCTTTTTGATGTCTGAATACTATTCCGTAGTGTATATATACATCACATTTTCATCACCCACTGATCAGTTGATGGACATTTAGGTTGATTCCTCAACTTTCTCATTGCAAATTGTGCTGCAATGAACATGTGAGTGTAGATGTCTTCTTAATATAACAACTTCTGTTCCACTGGGTGAATAAATACCTTGCAATGGGATTGATGGTAAATGGTAAATCTACTTTTAAGTCTTTGAGAAATCACCATGCCAATTTTCACCAAGGTTTTACTAATTCTAACAGTGTATGAGCACTTCCTTTTCACCATATGTGCAACAACAAATATTGTTTTTTAATTTTTTAGTTATGGCCATTCTGACTGATATAAGGTGGTATCTCTTTGTACTCTTAATTTGCATTTCCCTGAAGATTAGTGATATTGAGTATTTGTCCATATGTTTATTGGCCATTTATATATCTTCTTTTGAGAGATATCTGTTCTCATTTGTCCACTTTGTAATAGGGTCATTTGCTTTTTTCTTGCAGATTTGTTTAAGTTGCTTGTAGATTCTCCATGAATGCCCTTTGTCATATGTATAGTTTGCAAATATCTTCTCCAATTATTTAAGTTGCCTATTTGTTCTGTTGATTATTTATTTTGCTGTGCCTAAGCTTTTTAGTTTAAATCCCACTTACTTATTTTGTTTTTCTTGCATTTGTTTTGGGGCTTTAGCCATAAATTATTTACCTAGACCAATGTCCAAAAGAGTTTTTTCTAGGTTTTCTTCCAAGATGTTTTGCAGTTTCAGGTCTGACTTTTAAGTCTTTAATTCATTTTGAGTTAATTTTTGTATTAAATTTTTGTGAGAGATAGGAGTCAAGTTTTATTTTTCTGCATGTAGCTATTCAATTCTCCCAGCACTATTTGCTGAATAGTGTATCTTTGCCCTTTTCTATGTTTTTGGCTGCTTTGTCAAAGATCAGTTGGTTGTAGGTATTCAGGTTTACTTCTGGATTCTCTATTCTGTTCTATTAGTCCACATGTTTGCTATTGTACCAGTACTATGCTGTTTTGGTTACTGCAGCCTGGTAGTATGATTTAAAGTCAGGTAATGTGATGTCTTCAGCTTTATTCTTTTTGCTTAGCTATTCTGGTTCTTATTTGGCTCCATATGAATTTTAGGATTATTTTTTCCAATCTTGTGAAAAATTATGTTAGTTGTTTGATAGAGATTGCATTGGATGTGTAGATTACTTTGGGTGACATGATCATTTTAACAATGTTGATTCTTCCAATGCATGAACATGGGATGGTTCTCCGTTTGTTCGTGTTCTCTCTACAATTTCTTTCATCAGTGTTATGTAGTTCTCCTTACAGAAATCTTTCACCTCCTTGGTTAAAAACACTTCTATGTATTTTAACTTTTTAGCTGCTATTGTATCTGGGCTCCTTTTACCTGGATGTTTAAATCTCTGGCAATGCCAGAAAATTTTTCCTCCATTTTTCCTCAATAGGGAAAAATCTGTTGTTTTCCAAATCTGTTGTTTTCTTTTCTTTTTTTCTTTTTAGGAACATCAATGATTCTCAGGTTTGGATGCTTTACATAATCACCCATTTCTTGGAGATTTTGTTCCATTCTTTTGATTCTTTTCTTTTATTGTTTTTTGACTGAGTTAATTTGAAAGCCTTGTCTTCATATTCTGAGATCCTTTGTTCTACTAACTGTAGTCTCCTGTTAAAACTTTCCAGTGCATTTTGTACTTTCCTAAATGATTCTGTAATTTCCAGAATTTCAGCTTTTTTTAATGTTTCTATCTCTCTGAAATTTTTCATTCATGTTCTCGTTTTTTTTAATTTCTTTTGTTTGTTTTTAACTTTCATCTGAATCTCATTGAGCAATTTTATAATCAATCTTTTGAATTCTATCTCAGGAATTTCAAAGATTTCACTTCAGTTAGGGTCAATAGCTGAAGAGTTAGTGTGTTCTTTTAAGGGATATTAAAGAACCCTCTTATTTCATATTGTCAGAATTATTTTTCTGGCTCCTTCTCATTTGGGTAGACTATTTTTATTTGAGGTTGGCAGGGAGCTGATCCAGGCATTGTAGGATTCCTGTGGTTATATATACAGCCTTGGTGTGGTGCATTTCTCAATTGCCAGCTTGTGGTGGGCTTGTGCTGGATACTCATGTACCTCAAGCTGAGGTATTATAAGTGATGGGTTGTACTGTTGATCTCCAACAAGGTGGTGGCATTGTAGGAGAGAGCCAGCAGTGATTGAGTCTTTGGCCTTCTTCTTGGCTTGTGCTGTTCCAAGGAAGTGTCCAGTCTGCCTAGGCAGTAGATGGGGTTGTGGGGGTTATCCAAATTCTCTGTATATTTTAAGCCTCTGAGTAGAGTGTAGGGGGATAAAGCTCAAGCTACCTGTCTGTCTGCACTCTTAGCTACCCTAATGGAAACTGGGAGGGAATTCCAGGCTACTGGGGTAATGCTTTTATGCAGAGGCTGCATGAATGAGTTTACCTTGGAAGTGAGAGTTTGCTATAGCAATGAATCCCATCCACTCTCCTATATTAAACTCAGGCAGTCTTCACTCCAATTGTCAGCTGGCTTCAGGGCCTCAAGGTTTTCTTGAAATAGCCTGCTCCAGCCATGAATTGTCTGCCACCATGGAGTTTGCCTTTGAAATCTGTCACCTCCCAGCTGGCTAAAAAGTAGCAACCAAAAGGGGTCAAGTTACTGGACATGGTAGCCAGAACTGGTCAGGGCTTTTTTTTTTTTCTTACACCACTCCATGTGGGTTTTGGCAGGGCTGGGTTTGGGGTAAGGCAGCTTACTATGAAGGACTAGAGTCCTGCAAGACTTAAAGTCCCTCCCAATATGTGGCAGGATTGAATTACAGAATTCCTCAATTCTTCTCACTCACCTTCCCCCATGTGCCTTGAGGTTTCTTATGATTTGTGTCAGGACCAGGTGAGAGTGTGACCAGTTCCAACTCAGGTCAACTGATTCTTATCCTTTTTGCACCACGTGGCTATTCCTCTTTGAACTATATGGTTATAGCCTGACCTTCATTTCTTCTTTGGTGATTCATGGGGTGTGTTGCTGGTCCTTCTCCTTTCCAGATGCCAAGAAAACTCTCTCTGCCTTGATTTAGTCCATAGGAGAAACTCCCTCTACTGCCTTTAGTTGTGATTTTTTTTTTTGAGTTGGAGTCTCACTCTGTCGCCCAGACTGGAGTGTAGTGGCCGCTCCTGGCCACTGCAGCCTTGACCTGCTGGGCTCCAGCGATCCTTCCACCTCAGCCTTCCGAATAGTGGGAATTACAGACATGCGCTACCACGCCCAGCTGATTTTTGATTTATTGTAGAGATGAGGTCTCGCCTGCCCAGGTGGGTCTCAAACCCGTGGGCTCAGGCAATCCACCCACCTCAGCCTCCCAAAGGCGCGGGATTACAGGCTGAGCCACCGAGCCCAGCTAGTTGTGATCTTAATCCCCTGTCTTGCTTGCATAATTTTGTGTCATATTTTTATATGTGTTGCATGTTTTATTAACATCTTAAATCTCTACTCAGAGTCATGATTTTTCTTATTATAATGAAGCAAAGGTTTATTTAGGACAAGTTAAAATTGTTGATGTACATGTGGGCCTTGGGGAAAGGCTCTAGCCCCCTGAAAAGAAGAACTTCAAATTTAAAAGCTTTTGGACTTTTGTTGCTGGTTGTCTTATTTATGGAAAGGAAATGTTTCTGTTTTCAGGGCAAAGTGGAAGCCACTTGAAAAGGCAAGTACTGGAAAAAATAGGGAGGGGTCTTTTCCCAGTCAATTATCTTGTCTCATGAATATAGAGGGTTTTTTTTGTAGGGTATACATACAGAAATATGTGCTGAGAAAATGAAGTAATCCAGGTTTGGGTGTAAAGAGAAGACATAGGCTATTTAGTCACTTGTTAATATATTTCTTCATTCCATATTTATTTAAGCTTCTCTGTGTTCTAACTCAGAAATATAATTAAATTAATAATGAATTCATGTGTTTTTTTAGGGAGAAGAGTTTGTGCTGGAGAGGGCCTGGCTCGCATGGAGCTGTTTTTAATCCTAACCACCATTTTACAGAAGTTTACCTTGAAACCTCTGGTTGATCCAAAGGACATTGACATCACCCCATCTATCAAGGGGCTAGGCTCTACACCACCCTTCTATGAGCTCTGTTTCATTCCAGTCTGAAGAAAGACCAGGCAGCCAGACTCCAGAGCAGACCCTCCAGCCTCATGTCAAAAAGCCAGGTGCTTTCTTTCCTGTGCATCAGCCACCATCATCACTGGTTTCTTCACAGCAGGAATGCCATCCCAAGGCTCCATTTCCTCTCATTTTCTCCATCCTTCAAGATCCAGTTAGAATTTGCCTCCATGAAAGAAAGTTCAATGCTTCATCTTCAATAAAATCCTTTGTGTAGCACAATCCTGAGATCGTAAGCTACATCTCATCTGCAGTGTATGCCAAATGGAAAGCTCACTATAATGTCACATTTTGCTTTACTACAAATTAGAAATCAGAAATTATTCCACAATATTAAAAAAATATTAAAATAAACTATGAAATTCACTCACCTGTCACTCTCATCTAACTCTCCAGAGGAATGAGGGCTTGACAATTTGACATGTATATTTTCTGTCTTTCTCCAATAGCTATTGAAATATAATTATGTGTATGCATATATATCTGTGATGTGTATGTTTATGTATGTATGTATATGTACATATATTCAGGTAGCCTACAAGGGAAGATCATTCCAGCCAGAGGAAGAACATAAGATAACACTTGAATTAGCCAGTCTATTCAGAAATGTCCTTCATTTACCCTCAGTGGTTAAACACATACATACACACACAATCAAAAACACAGGTATAGACATATTAAGACAATGAAGAGAGAAATATGTATATGTGGCAATTCCTGACCACACACACAAAGAAAAATATGTGTGTGTATAATATAGCTAAAATTTGGAGGTGCCATTTACATAAGACATTATAGATATTTTTACAAGCAGTATAAATAAATGTACTTGATATTCTATTGCATGACTATTCCACAATATTCAGAATGTATTTTCCTATTCAAGGGTGTTTAGATTATTTTTGAACTTTCATTTGTACAGTAAGTCCCTTACACACAAAGCTTCAAATTGTGACTTTTCAAAGACGCAAACATACATTTCCATGTCCAATCATGTAAGTTAGGTCATGTGTCTGTTATACATTGTCATGTGCTTACATCCTCTATAATACTTGTGCTTTTGTATGAGGTCTAACAATTAAGATCATGAACTCATCCTAGAAAAAGTGCTTCATACCTTATTGCTGAATATCACTATGGTCACCTTCAAAGTACTCCCCTTGGGAAACTATGCATCAATGCCAGCACTTTGTCCACTGTCAAAGCAATTTTAAAACTCTTTTTCTGTAACGGCCACCAAAGCTGTAGCTGTATTACACTGATGTCCTGAATGTCATCAAACATCTTCCTTTCAACATTTCTTTTATCTTTAGGTAAAGAAAAAAGTCATGAGGGCCAGATGAGTATGGAGGGTGTTCCAATACAGTTATTTGTACAGCGCTGTCAACGTAAGTGCACAGTGGCAAGTTTGCAAACTTAATTGTCAGTCCTCAACAAATAAAGATGACAGCTCTGATAGCCATTCCAGAAAAAGAGTTCCAAAATTGCTTTGATGTATAGCTTCCCAGGGGAGTATTTCTTTCTGTCTTTTCTTTTTTTTTTTTTTTTTTTTGATTCAGAGTCTCACTCTGTCACCCAGGCTGGAGTACAGTGGCATACTCACGGCCACCACAGCCTCAACCTGCAGAGCTCAGGCTATCCTTCTGCCTCAGCCTTCCAAGTAGCTGGAATCACAGGTATGCGCTACCACGTCCAGCTAATTTTTTATTTATTGTAGAAACAAGGTCTCAAACGTGACCATAGTGGTGTTCAGCAATAAGGTATGTAGCACCTTTCCTAGGATGGTTCACAAACCTAATTGTTAGACCCCATATATCTTATATTATTTATGTACTATTTTTTCACATGGTTTTCTAGATGTAGAATGGTTATATCATAATGTTCATTTATAGATTCTGTTACATAGTGTACTAAAAATTATATATGCTTACTTTTCTAGTATGAGCATCACAGTAAAACTATTTGTCCAAATTCTTGTAAATGTGAAGGATTTAAATGTTGGAGTAATTTAGTAATTTTTAGTTGCCTTTTATGGATTTTTTTCAAGTAGAAAATCTTATGTGCAAATAATATTTCTTTTCACTTTTTCTAGAATGAGTTCATGAACTTTTTGTTGGATCTCATACAAAAGCACAAGTTTTGTAAAGGATGTAAGCACGTGACAATATATAACAGACGCATGACTTAACTTACGTGATTGGACATGGAAATGCATGTTTGTGTCTTTGAAAAGTCACAACTTAAAGCTTTGCATGTAAGGGACTTATTGTACAAATGAAAGTTCAAAAATAATCTAAACACCCTTGAATAGAAAAATTAATTCTGAATATTATGGAATAAACATGCAACAGAATATCAAGCACATTTATTTATACTACTCATAAAAATATCTATAATATCTTATTATGCGAATGACACCTCCAAATTTTAGCTATATTATACACACACACACATATTTTTCTTTGTGTGTGAGTTCAAGTATAGCCACATATACATATTTCTCTCTTCATTGTCTTAATATGTCTGTATGTCTGTGTTTTTGGTTGTGTGTGTATGTATGTATTTAACCACTGGGGGAAAAAGGAAGGATTTCTTTGAACAGACTGAAATTTCTAGAAATATCGTCTACTGCATACCTTTGTCTATATCTGTTTCTCTGTTGCTGTCTCAGAAACTCATCCTTTTCTCACACACATGTAAATACAAATTTGTCAGAATTGAAAAGAGATAGACGTTGTAAGAATTTTGGATTTAGTATAAGAGACTTTGAATAATCCATATTGCAAAATCTGACATTTTATGCAATTTTACCCTTGAAATGCTGCTGAGTTGAAATCCGGAGCTGAGAGGCTAGAATACTGACTTTAAAATGACCTTTAGATAATAACCAATCTAACAAGAGTAGAACGATAACTTGCTGTGGTTTTAATTTGCATTTCTCTGATGTTTAAAGATGTTGAACACTTTTCCATATATCTGTTGTCCATTTGTATGTCTTCTTTAGAAGAATGTTTATTCAAGTCTTTTGTCCATTTTAAATAGGGGTTTTTCTGTTGTTGTGAAGTAGTTTGAATTCTTTATATATTTTGAGTATTAACCAGTTATCTAATTCATGATTTGCAAATATTTTCTTCCAATCTATGGGTTGTCCCTCAACTCTAATTATTGATTTCTTCACTGCGAAGTGTTATGGTTGATAAAATCTTATTTGTCTATTTTTGCTTTGCATTCCAAGAAATCACTACCCAGACCAATGTCATAGATATTTTCCTCATTTTTCTAGTAGTTTTGCAGATTCAGGTCTTACATTGAATTATTTACTCCATTTTTGGTTGATTATTTTATAAAGGGTGTGATTTTGACATTAATGATTAATTCCTAGAAATTACTAAATAAGTTTCTTTAGCAAATCTGATTATTTACAGAATTTCTTTCATGCATTCCTTTCCATGAACTTAACACAGAATTGACAACATGCTTGAACCTTCTATTTTGTCCTATGCTTACCTTTTCTCAAATAACCAGTCACTCTACTATAGTACAGAAATTTACCATACCAGATTCTTTTTTTTTAATGCTCTTTTTATTTTTAATTATAGAGATGTGGGGCACAATTCAGGGTTAGGTATACAAACGTTGATTATGCAGGCACCCTTGTTGATGAGGTGTGCCCCTCGCTCCCCTGGCAGTTTCCCTCACCTGCCAATCCCACGCCCCTCCCTTGGCAGTTTCCCACTACTGCCAATATCTTTCTCATAGTATTATAATTGTTCAAGTTCCGCTTATGAATGAGAATAGATGGTACTCTGTTCTTTGTTTCTGTGATAGATCACTGAGTATGATCGACTCTAAATTCATCCAAGTTGCTGTAAAGTCCATACGTCCATATGTCCCTCTTTATGGCTGCATAATATTTCATTGTGTATATGTGCCACATTTTTTTTTATCCAGTCCAGCTTCGATGGGCAGCATGTTTGATTCCATGTTTTTGCTATTGTGACTAGAGCTGCAACAAACATATGTGTGCAAGTATCTTTTTTGTAGAATGATCTGAGTTCCTCTAGGCATATTCCCTTTAGGGGAATTGCTGAGTCATATGGAAGGTCAATTTCTAGTTCTTTCAGAAATCGCCACATTGTCTTCCAAAGAGGTTACACTAGTTTGTGTTTCCACCAGCAGTGTAGAAGCTTTCCTTTTTCTCTGCTCCCTTGCCAGCATCTGTTGTTGTTTATTTTACTAATGATGGCCATTCTTACTGGGGTTAGGTGATATCTCAGTGTGGTTTTGATTTGCATTTCTCTGATGATGGATGAAGTTGAGCACTTTTTCATGTGTCTGTTGGCTACATGTATATCTTCTTTTGAGAAATGTCTATACATGTCTTTTGTCCACTTTTTTTTTTTTTTTTTTTGAGTTGGAGTCTCACTCCGTCGCCCAGACTGGAGTGCAGTGGCCGCTCCCAGCCACCGCAGCCTCGACCTGCTGGGCTCCGGCGATCCTTCCGCCTCCGCCTTCCAAGTAGCCGGAACTACAGGCAGGCGCTACCACGCCCAGTTGATTTTTTGATTTATTGTAGAGATGAGGTCTCGCTGCCCAGGCGGGTCTCGAACCCACGGGCTCAGGCAATCCACTCACCTCAGCCTCCCAAAGGCGCGGGATTACAGGCTGAGCCACCGAGCCCAGCTGCCCACTTTTTAATGGGGCTGTTTGTTTTTTTCCTTTCGGCACTTTGAGTTCCTTGTAGATACTAGATGTTAGGCCTTTGTCAGATATACAGTTGACAAATATTTTTTCCCATTCTGTGGCCTGACTCCCTGCTCTCTTGATAGTTTATTTTGCTTTGAAGAAGCTTGTTAGTTTGATGACTTGTCTTATTTCTTAAGGTATGGGCATTTAGGGTTCTGAATAGGAATTGGTTGCCAGTTCCAATTTCCATAGAGTGTCTCCTGCATTTTCTAAGATTCTCATAGTTTGAGGTTTTATGTCTATGTCTTTGATCCATTGAGAGTTAATTTTTGTGTATGGTGATAGGTAGGGATCCTGTTTCAATCTTCTGCATGTGGTCAGCCAGTTTTCCCAGCACTATTTCTGAATAGGTTCCCTTCTCACCAGTGGTTGTTGTTGGAGGCTTTGTCAAAGAAAAGTTGGTTGAAAAATTGAGACTTTGTTTCCGAAATCTCTATCCTGTTCCATTGGTCTATGAGCCCGTTCTTGTACCAATACCAGGCTGTTTTGATTACTGTGGCCTTATAGTAAAGTTTGAAGTCTGGAAGTGTGATACCTCCTACTTTGTTTCTTTTGCTAAAGATTGTTTTGGCTATTCGTGGTCATTTATGTTTCCATATGAATTTCTGTATTGTCATTTCCAGGTCTGAGAAGAGTGATGTTGGTAACTCAATGGGTATTGCATTGAATCTGTAGATTGCCTTTGGTAGGATGGACATTTTAACAATGTTGATTCTTCCTATCCATGAGCAAAGAATATTTTTCCATTTTGTTGTGTCTTCTTGGATTTCTTTGAGCAGTATTTTGTAGTTCTCACTGTAAAGGTCTTTCACTTCTCTGGGTTAGGAGGATGCCAAGGTATTTCTTTCGTGTGTGTGTGTGGCTATTGTAAATGGGATTATGTTTTTAATTTGGTTCTCTGCCTGCTTGGTGTATAGGAATGCAATTGCCTTTTGCACATTTATTTTGTACCCTGAGACTTTGCCAAAGTCCTTTATGAAAACAAACAAGTTTTTGACTGATTCTCTTGGATTTTTGAGGCATAGGATCATATCATCAGCAAAGAGGGATAACTTAACTTCCTCTTTTCCTATTTGGATAACCCAGATTTCCTTCTCTTGTCTAATTGCCCAAGCTAGGACTTCCAATACAATGTTAAACAAGATGGGTGAGAGTGGGCAGCCTTGTCTTGTTTCAGTTTTCAGGAGAAATGTTTCCAGTTTCTGTTCATT
Organism: Carlito syrichta; assembly: GCF_000164805.1. Taxonomy (NCBI): domain Eukaryota; kingdom Metazoa; phylum Chordata; class Mammalia; order Primates; family Tarsiidae; genus Carlito; species Carlito syrichta. The sequence goes on along the minus strand of NW_007253868.1, from coordinate 35,037 downwards.
TAGCAATATGTTAGCTGTGGGTTTGTCATAGATGGCCCTTACTGTTTTGAGGTATGTTCCTTCTATACCTACGTATTTGAGGGTTTTTATCAGGAAGGGATGCTGGATTTTATCAAAAGTTTTTCTCCACCTAATGATATAGGTGTTTTTGCATCTGTTGCTGTATTTAATTACTTTTATGGTCCTGTGAATGTTGAACCATCCCTGCATCTTGGGGATGTAGCCTACTTGGTCATGATGGATGATTTTTGAGATCAGATTCTTTCTTATACAAAATTATTCTCTTTCTTTGCAGCTTTCCTTACCAAAAATCAATCTTTATCTTCTTAACTTTCTTTACATTGTTCTTTCCTACTTGCTGGTTCCTTCTATTTTTACCTTCTTTTATAGATAATTTTTTTAAATTTGTAATTTGAGTTAACCTTTAAGTAACTTTTGACTAAGATAGGACTGTGCATTTTTTCTACAGTTTTAAATGACTACTTAATGTTTACATTTAGCAATTTAAAGGATAAGTGAGAAAAGGTATACAGCCTCACTAATCATCAGAGAAATCCAAATCATAATACATTGAGATACCACCTAACCCCAATAAGAATGGCCACCATTAATAAAACAAACAACAGATGCTAGCAGAATGTGGAGAAAAGGAAACACTTCTATACTGCTGGTGGAAATGCAAACTAGTTTAACCTCTATGAAAAAGTGTGGTGATTTCTGTAAGAAATAGAAATTGACCTTCCATTGACCCAGCAATGCCCCTACTGGGAATATATCTAGAGGCACACAAATCATTCTACCAAAAAGATAACTGAACTGCATGTTTATTGCAGCACTGTTCACAATAACAAAAACATGGAACCCATCGAAACTGGACTGGATTTTTAAAATGTGTACATATACACAATATAATATTATGCAATCATAAAGAAGGACAAACATATGGACTTCACAGCAACTTGGACAGATTTAGTCTATAATACTCAGTAATCTATCACCAAAAAAAGAACTGAGTGCCACAGTTTCTCACTCATAAGCAGACCTGAACATTTACCATAATACTGTAAGAAAGGGATTAGTAGTAGCAGGACACTACCAGGGGAGTGAAGGAGCATAAAACATCAGTAAGGTACCTGATCTCAAAGCAGGCAAAGTGATGACCAAAGGAAGGCCCAAACTTTACCTGTATAATGACCACTTGTATACCTAATCCTGAATTGTACCTCACACCTTTAAAATAATCATTTTTAAAATACAAATTAAAAAAATATAAAGGGAGCCGGGCTCGGTGGCTCAGCCTGTAATCCCACGCCTTTGGGAGGCTGAGGTGAGTGGATTGCCTGAGCCCGTGGGTTCGAGACCCGCCTGGGCAGCGAGACCTCATCTCTACAATAAATCAAAAAATCAGCCGGGCGTGGTAGCGCATGCCTGTAATTCTGGCTACTTGGAAGGCTGAGGCGGAAGGATCGCCAGAGCCCAGCAGGTCAAGGCTGCGGTGGCTGGGAGCGGCCACTGCACTCCAGTCTGGGTGACAGAGTGAGACTCCAACTCAAAAAAAATAAAATATAAAATATAAAATAAAAAAATAGAAAGGTACCCTGATAAAAGTTTGGCAAAGTAGCCAAAAAGGAAAAATAAACATAAAATTCACCCTTTTAAAGTAAAAAAATAATAATAAAAACTGAAGGATAAGGAGGATGTTTTAATCTTTGGAATGCCATTAATGCCTACTGGGGAGTAAATATTAGAAGAAGGAGGTTCAGGCTGGGCACAGTGGCTCAGCTAGTGATCCCACCACTTTGGTAGGGCAGGTTAAGAGGATTGCCTGATACTGGGGGTTCGAGACCAGCCTGGGCAACTTGGTGAGACCTCGTCTCTACAACAAATCACAAAAAACTAGTCAGGCATGGTGACTTGCATCTGTAGTTCCAGCTACTTAGAAGGCTGAGGTGGAATGATTGACTTAGCCCAGCAGGTCAAGACCGCGGTGGCCATGAGCATACCACTGCACTCTAGCCTGGGAGGCAAGAGTGAGACTCCCACTCAAAAAAAAAAAAAGAAAAATAAATAGAAGAAGGAGGTTCAACTTGGGTAGTCAGGGTCAAAAGGTTGGCACCTGTGTTAATAAAGAAATTAATTTTGATTTAAGCGCCTTTATATTCACCTGGGAACTGTGGGGGTGATAGTAAGTTGATGAGAGACATTGTAAAAGATCCTCTGACCTCCTCAGTGGTCATTTTTTGAGCCAGGTGTACCCCTTCCCTACGGAAGAGAGTATACTTGCTCTTCCAATGGCCCTCTGGTTTGCACAGTAGACAAGGCCCTGGAGGTCTAGGCCTTTTGGAAAGCAATTACATTTCAGGTGTCCCATTGATTGCATTTATAGTAACAGGTTCTATCTCCCTTAGCAGGTTTCTGTCAGGAAGCTGGAGATATGTTGCTAATGGTGACTGCCAATTGGGGTCTTTGTTTTCTCCCATGTTGGCACCTCCTTTGCTTCCTAAATGACTTGGTTGCTAGAAACTTTTAAAGTTTTCCGTAATTGAAAGTTTGGTGTGGTGGCTCATGCCTATAAAGTCCCAGCACTTTAGGAGGCCGAGGTGAGAGGATTTCCTGAGCCCAGGGGTTCGAGAACAGCCTGGGCAACTTGGTAGGACCTCATCTCTACAATAAATCAAAAACTTAGCCAGGCGTGGTGGCACATGCCTGTAGTTCCAGCTACTTGGGAGGCTAAGGAGGAAGGATCACCTGAGTCCAGCAGGTCGAGGCTGTGGTGGCTGTGAGCGTGCCACTGCACTCCAGCCTGGGCGACAGAGTGAGACTACAACTCAAAAAATGAAAAGGAAAAAAAAGTGAATTCAAATGCAATAGACTGTCTTCTCCTGCAAGTTAGTAGGATCCCTTGACCAGATAAGGGCTTAAAATAGACTATAGGCTTCAAAGAGACTTTTCAACAGTTTTATAAGGACAAATAATTGATTATAATCCAACTTGGGCAAGGGTCAAACCTTTAGGAGCAGACTCACTTCTAAGTAACCTGGCTGCTCACTAATCATCAGAGAGATACAAATCAAAACTACATTGAGATACCACCTAACCCCAGGAAGAAGGGCCACCATTAGTAAAACAAACAACAACAGATGCTGGTGAGGATGCAGAGAAAAAGGAATACTTCTACACTGCTGGTGGGAATGCAAACTAGTGCAACTGCTTTGGAAGACAAGTGACAATTTCTGAAAGAACTAGAAATTGACCTTCCATATGACCCAGCAATTCCTCTACTGGGAATATACCTGGAGGAACTGAAATCATTCTACAAAAAAGATACCTGCACATGTATGTTTGTTCCAGCTCTAGTCATAATAGCAAAAACATGGAACCAACCATGCTGCCCATCAAAGCTGGACTGGATTTTTAAAATGTGGTACATATACACAATGGAATATTATGCAGCCATAAAGAAGAACAAACATATGGACTTTGCAGCAACTTGGATGGATTTAGAGTCGATCATATGCAGTGATCTTTCACAGAAAAAAAGAACAGAGTACCATATGTTCTCATTCATAAGCGAACCTTGAACAGCTATCATAATACTATAAGAAAGGGATTGGTAGTAATAGGAAACTGCCAGGGCAGCGACAGTGAGCTTGGCAGTTGTGGCAAACCGCTATGGGAGGGAGAGACACACCTCATCGAGGGTACCTGCGTAATCAACATTTGTATACCTAACCCTGAATTGTACTCCACGTCTCTAAAATTTAAAAAAAAGTAATTAAAATAAATAAATAAATAACCTGGCTGCTAGCACCTGAAAATAAGAACAATTTGACTGCTTAAATACCAGAAAAAAACACCTTCAAGTAGAAATCCTTTCCTCCCTTCTCCTAGTAGAACAGCAAAAGTTAGAAAAGAAGAGAAATGAAAGTGAAAGCAGCAGAGACTGGGAAGACAGAGGCATCAAGAGAGAAGTTTTGGCTGCCATACTCACAGTCCATGTGGTACCTGGGATTGCTGAGCTTCTCATGCCCCACCTTCAGGCATCAAACATCTTGCTGGGTGCAGTCAAGACTAGTGGGTGTTTTGACACATGACTAAAGTAAATTCAAAGCAACCAACAAAATTTTAAAACAGAATTTAGTAAAAAAAGAAACAGAGAGAGAGAGAGAGAGAGAGAGAGAGAGAGATGACAGAGCTGGCATAGGTGAGAGAAAAACCACACTTTTGACTAAAAGCTTGACATATTCACTGTGGAGGGATTATCCTCTCCCCACCACTGATAGGTGAGCAATGTGGGCATTTCCAGAACACACATTTCACCAACTGGCTTGCCAGACTTAGTGACTTTGAGCTAAAAGGTGATCTGATTAACATTTCTATAGCTTTCAATTCCCGGTTCAGGAACCACCTTGATGGGGTTTTCCTTTGGTAAGCAGAGGGAGTAGAGCAGACTGGGAGTCCACATTGAATCCACATTCCAGCCCAAGGCACAATTCAGCCTGCAGACAAGATGTCTGGAATGCTCCCTTAACTACAAACTAAAAATTGCCTGTAAGAAACGTATCTAGGTTTAACCTACACTAAATAATCTGCCTCAACTTCATCTATAAAACAAAAGGATTAGACAAGGCATATGGGGCTCTTCCATGACCCAGATGGACTCCTGTAATCCGAGTCACAGGAGAGATTCCACGACTCCTCCACCCTCCAGACCAACATAGAATCCCGACTGATGACTATGGAGCGTCGTTGTCCAATCCCACGTGGCACTCTTCAGGACTTTGAAACCTGTGCAGCCTAGCACCAGCTGCTGCCGCTGGCCAAGGTGGGAAGCTCAGCATTCTTCTGAGAATGGCAAGTCCTTCGTGGCGACTGCAGCCACTGCCGCTCTTATTCCCGGGAAGGGGAGAGGGCAACCCAGGTGAGCAATATTGTGCGTCCCCATCACGGCCTCTGCAGCCACGGTATGTAGGGGCAGTGAGGAGATGAGGCATCCTTGCTCTCCCCATTTTGGCTGCTTCCTCCCAAAGGCAGATCACCTGCCGCTGACCCACAGAAAGCCTAAGGTTCCCACATATTCCTGAACACTGTGGAAGAGACCTGTCACTCTTCATGATGATTTGTTGTCAGACCTCTTTGGCAAGTTTCCTGTGGTGGCCATCTGCAGTCATTGAAACTCCCTCCCCTAGTTGTTTAGCAACAGGAAGAGAGGAGTTACAGCAGGTGTATGTGTGTGTTTCTCTTTTTTTTTTTGAGTTGAATTCTCAATCTGTCACCCAAGCTGGAGTGCAGTGGCACGTTCATGGCCTCTACAGCCTCGACCTGCTGGACTCAGGTGATCCTTCCACCTCAGTCTTCCAAGTAGCTGGAAATACAGGCATGCACCACCATGTCCAGCTAATTTTTTATTTATTGTAGAGATTAGGTCTTGTCAAGTTGCCCAGGCTGGTCTCAAACCTATGAGCTCAGGCAATTCTCTCACCTCGGCCTCCCAAAGTGCTGGGATTGTAGGCGTGAGCCACCATGCCTGGACTATCCAACTTTTGATATGAATTTTTCTTTTCTTTCTTTTTTTTTTTCAGAAAGCAGAACTTATTGAGAGGACAGAAAAAAATCCCAGAGTGGGAGGGCACCTGAGGTGGTTATCCTGAATTTTTCTTTTTTTTTTTGAGTTGGGTATCTCACTCTGCTGCCCAGGCTGGAGTGCAGAGTGCAGTGGCATGCTCATGGCCACTGCAGCCTCGACCTGCTGGGCTCAGGTGATCCTTCTGCCTCAGCCTTCCAAGTAGCTGGAACTACAGGCATGCACCACCATGCCCAGCTAATTTTTTTTAATTATAGGGCTGAGATCTCGCCAAGTCACCCAGGCTGGTCTCAAACCCATGAGCTCAGTCAATCCTCTCAGCTCGGCTTCCCAAAGTGCTGGGATTATAAGCATGAGCCATCATGCCCAGCCTGTGTGTGCTTTTTACTACATACTTCACAGCCTTCCTAAATGTAAGCAGCAGCTGTCAGTGTGCCCCTCACCCTCTCCCATCTCTGATACTTCCTCCAAGGGTAAGATTGCTGGCTTCAGTCCCACTAAAAGCAAGGGGAACTCAAATTCACCTGAACACAGCAGCCAGGCTCAGAGGTCCTCTGAAAGCTTATCTGCAGTGCAACCACTATTACCAGCATCTATTGTTAAGTGCAGTCAGATAGAAAACGGGGGGGGGAAGTTTTTAATGAAAAAAGCCTTTAAAAAGTCTGGATTTTGTAAGGAAAACAAACTTATGACTAATCAGTATTCCTGAGAGAGAAGGAGAGTTGGAGAGCAATCTGGAGAAACTATTGGCAGGTATAATTCAAGTAAGCTTCACTTATTCTGCAGGAGAGGTTGACACACAGATACAAAAAATTTAGAGAACTCCTGTGAGTTCATGAAATTATCATCCCCAAGGCACATAGTTGCCAGACTATCCAAGGTCAATGCAAAAGAAAGACTCCTAGTGACAGCTTGCGAGAAGAGCCAGACCATCCACCAAAGGAAACCAGTCAGAATAACAGCAGACCTTTCAGCAGAAACTTGACAAGTCAGCAAGATTGGGGGCCCATTTTTATCATTCTTGTGGGTAAACGATGCCAGCTAATAATTTTTATTCTGCTAAAGAATAAAAACTTCATAAATGAAGGAGAAGTAAAATTCTACCCAGAGAAGCAAGAAGTAAGAGAATTAGGCACCTTCAGTCTGGTCCTACAAAAAATGCTTAAGGTGGTTCTAAACATGAAAACAAAAGAATATAATATCACTCAAAATCACAAGTACATGGATAAAATCTTTTAACAACACTGTGACAGGTACAAATTTTCATGTATCTATAGTAACCCTGAATGTTAATCATCTAAATGTCCCACTTACAACATACAGAGTGGCAAACTGGATTTAAAAACAAGACCTATCCTACTGTCTCTAGAAGACTTATCTCACTTCTAATCATAACCATGGGCACAAAGCAAAGAAATAGAGAAACATCTACCATGCAAATGGAAAAAAATAGAGAGCAGGGGTCATTATTTTTGTGTCTAATAAAACAGACCGTATACAAACAACTATGAAAAAAGGCAATGAAGGACATCACATTGTAATAAAGGGTTCAATCCAACAAGAAGGAACAACTATCCTAAATATATACTCACCCTACTCAGCACTCACATTTATAAAACAATTACTACTAAACCTAAGAAGAAACTTCAACAGCCAAACAACAATATAGGTGAACTTTGAAATCCATTAACGCCAGGCTCGGTAGCTCAGCCTGTAATCCTGAGCCTTTGGGAGGCTGAGGTGAGTGGATTGCCTGAGCTCGCTGGTTCGAGACCTGCCTGGGCAGTAAGACCTCATCTCTACAATAAATCAAAAAATCAGCTGGGCATGGTAGCACATGCCTGTAATTCCGGCTGCTTGGAAGGCTGAGGTGGAAGGATTGCCAGAGCCCAACCAGTCGAGGCTGCGGTGGCCGGGAGCAGCCACTGCACTCCAGTCTGGGTGACAAAGTGAGATTCCAACTCAAAAAAAAAAAAGAAATCCATTAACAAGTTTAGACATCCTAAGAAAGAAATCCTAAACTTAAATTCAACTCTTGACCAATTGAACCTAACATATGTCTAAAGATACTTCACCCAACAATCACAGAATATGCATTTTTCTAATTTGTACATGGAACAAACTCTAAGTTTGACAACATAGTCAGTCCTAAATTGAGCATTAATAAAAATTCAAAAAATTCAAATCATAACAAGCATCTTCTATGACAACAACAGAATAAAAATTAAAGAATCAACATCAAAACCTACCTCAAAATACACAAATATATGGGACCTATACAACTAGCTCCATGGTGATTTTTTAGGTAAAAATGAAATCAAAAAAGAATTAGAAATTTTTTAAACAAAGACATAATTTATCAATACCTCTGGGACACTGTAAAGGCAGTGGTAAATGAACACTTATACCACAACACACACACACACATCAAAAAGATAGGAAGACCTCAGAAAATAGCCAAATGACCCATGTAAGGGAAGTAGAAAAACAAAAGCAAACAGCTAGCAGAAAAAAAGAAATAACCAAAATAAGAGCAGAAGTAGACAAAATAGAGACTAAAAAACATTGAAAAGTTGGTTCTTTAAGAGGATAAAAAAGATTGAAAGACCTCAAGCCAGATTATGCAGAAAGAGAGAAAGAATGCAAGTGCGAGCAAGTGAGAGAAAGAGATAATTCAAATAAATACATTTTTTAAGTCAGTGTTATAATGAATCTCAAAGAAATACAAATTAATTGGAGATTAGTATAGATATCTGAATGCATGTAAGCTTAAAAATCTAGAGGAAACAGATACATTTTTGAAAACATAAAACCTCCCAAGATTCAAAAAGGAAGCTATTGAAATCCTGAACAGATCAATAGTGAGCCTCAAAGTTGAATCACTAATAAAAGATCTACTTAATGAAAAATATTTTAAGCCAGACAGATTCAAGGACAAATTCTACCAGATGTACAAGAACAGCTGGTACTAATCCTACAGAAACTATTTTTAAACAATTGAGGAAAAGAAACTCCTCTATAACATTTCACAAAGCCAGTATCATCCTGATAATAAAATCTTGCAAAGACACAGCTAAGAATGAAAACTACAGGCTAACATAATTTTGAACAAAGATGCAAAAACACTCCAAAAAAAATCTGGCAAACTGCATTCAGCAGCATATCAAAAGAACATTCACCATGATCAAGCAGACTTTATATCTGGGATGCAAGGTTGGTTCAATACATGCAAATCAATAAATCTAATTCACCACATAAATGGAATTAAACACCAATACCACATAATCATCTCACAAGATGCAGAAAAAAGCATTCAATAAAATAAAAATCCTTTCATGATAAAAACACTCAATCATCAAGTCATCTAAGGAACAGACCTTAAGTAATAATAGCCATCTATGACAAACTCACAGTCAACATCAACAAGAGTAGGCAAAAGTTTGATGCATTTCTCCTAAGAATTGAGAAAAGAAAGAAAAAGTACCCAAATAAGAACAAAGGAAGTCAAATTACCTGTTTCACAAGTGATATGACTCTATATCTAGAAAACACTAAAGATTCCACCAAAAAACCTTTTTGACCTGATAAATGACTTCAGAAAAGTCTCAGGATACATAAAAACAATCAAAAATTAGTAGTATTTCTATGCACCAACAATTTTCTAGCTGAGGAATAAATCAAAAACACAATCCCATTTGCAGTAACTAAAGCAAATAAGCAACAACAACAAAAAAAAACCCTGGGAATATTTCTAACTTGTAGAAAGTTACAAAATCCTGCTGAAAGAAATACAAAATGCCATAAACAAATGAAAAATAATTTTTCGTGTTCATGATTTGGAAGAATAATATTGTTTGAATGTACATATTGCTAAAGAAATCTATAAATTAAATGCAATCCCCATCAAACAACCAACATCATTTTTTACACAATTTAAAAAAGCAATTCTTAATTCAGATGAAAACAGAAAGCAATCCTAAGCAAAAAAAACAAGACCAGAAGCATTATATTCTCAGACTTCAAACTTTACTACAAGTTTACGGTAATCAAAACAGCATGGTTCTGGGACAAAAATAGGCACATAGAGCAATGAAGTAGATTATGAGTCCCTAAAATAAAGTCACCGACTTACAACCAACTGATCTTTGTCAAAGTTGACAAAAATAAACATAAGAGAAAGGGCACCCTATTCAATAAAATGTGCTGAGAAAACTGGCTAACCATATACAGAAAAATCAAGCTGGATAACTTTCTTTCACTGTATATAAAAATTGAGTCAAAATGGATTAGAGACTTAACTGTAAGACCTCAAGCCCTAAAGGTCCTAGAAAAAAATGCCTAGAGACACTCTTCTGGACATTGGCCTAAGCAACAAGTTCATGACCAAGTCTGCCAAAAAAAAATGAAAAGCATTTTGTCTTGGGATATCTAAGTCTCTAGCAAGACTAGGAAAGTTTTCCTTAAATATTCTCTCAAATATGTTTTTCAAACCTGTTGCTTTTTTTCCTCTCCTCAGGAACACCTATGATCCTTGAGTTTGTACATTTTCGATAATCTCATGTTTCTCAAAAATTTTGTTCATATTTTTTAGTTCTTTCTAATTCTTTTCTCTCATTGGCTTCATATAAAATCTTTCTCTTTAAAGTTTGAAATTCCTTATTCTGAATGGCTTAATCTATTGTTAAAACTGCCTACTGCATTAAAAAAAAAAAAAACTTCCTACTGAATGCTGTGGTTTTTCAAATGAGTCATTCATTACCAGAATTTCTTTTTTTTTTATCTTTTCAAGGATTTTTAATTTCATGTCCTCAATAGATTTTTTTTTTAATTTCCTTATGTTGGAAATTGCTTGAGAATTAGTGTGGTCTTTTGGGAATGTTTAAAATTCTTTTTTTTACATTGCCAGAATTTTTGGGGGGGGGGGCTTTTGATCTGGATAAACCATTTTTTCTTATTATTTTTAAATTTTCATTATTTTTACATTTTAAATGCTGACTTCAACTTGATCTCTAAGGTAGTGTTGCGGTGTATGCTTTATTTCTTTTTTTAAATTTCCACTGTTTAGTCTCTCTATTTGATTCTATTTTTCCCCTGAGTTGTGCTTCCTGAAATGTAACCTGTTCATGTCGTTTCCAGAACCATTTGATTACAAAGATCAAAGTTTTATCAACTTAATGAAGAAGTTAATTGAAGGCATCAAAATTCTGAGCTCACCATGGATCTGAATGAGGCCATAATATCTTCTTCCTGAGCATTCTTTTATTTTTTTATTTCCTCTATGTTTAAAATTTATCTAGAACGATTGGTGACATCCAGTGTTTTAACACTGAAATCCTTCCCAGAGCTCAGAGTCAGCCATCTGAGTAAAACCCTGGAGATGACTTAGTCTTATTCTTTATTTTGTGAATAAGAAATACATTTTCAGAAAGATAAAGGAAAATTGTAAATGTTTTTCCAGAACTTAAGACTATAAAAGTAGGAAAAAGAGGTTATGACCCAAGTCCACTGACTTCCTGTGCAGGTTTTTTTTTTCACTCTATTCTAAGGCTGGTTCTCTATGACATTCTGTGGTACCTTTAAAGGACTGCCCATACTAGCCATTAGTGTCTCAAGGCTCTTGGTAAAATGATTCAAATACCAAGAGGTTGCCCTCTCCTCATCACAGGGGCCCATTCCTCAGAACACTTATCTGACCTTACCCCAGAGAGCAGGAAGTACCACCCTGGTTTTGTGGTTGCAGAAACTTTGGTGTAAGTAATACTTTCAGGAATACATTACTAGCACTGAATTTGGACACTCCATGTTGGCCCTTGGCATCCTCTATGAGGTTTACCAATTAAGTTTGTGAACTCATCCTAGAAAAAGTGCTATGTACCTCATTGTTGACTATCACTTCAGGAAACTATACATTGACACCAGTACCTAGTCCACATATCAAAGTCATTTTGGAACTCTTTTTTCTAAAATGGCCATCAGAGCTGTCATCATGAGAATGTTGGAGTTTGAATTAGAGCAATGAACAAACATTAAATTTCTTGTTAAACTTGGCAAGAGTTGTAGTGAAATCAGGGACATGTCAGTCCAAGTTTCTGAGGATAATGCCATGAAGAAAATAGCAGTGTACAAATGGATTAAGCATTTTTCTGAGGGGAGAGAAAGTGTCACAGATGAAGAGAGGTCAGAATAGCAGTAATTAGCATAACTGAAGAAAGCATTGCAAAAATTCAGTGAATTGTGCATCAAAACTGTCAGCTAACTGTGAAAAGCATAGCAGATCAAATAAACATTGATAGAGAAACAGGAAAATCTTTTTTTATTTTTTTATGTTAAAATTGTGGGGTACAATTAAGGGTTAGGTATACAAATATTCATTTTGCAGGTACCCTTGTTGATGAGGTGTGCCCCCCTTCCCCAGGCAGATATTGACCACCATTAATCCCACGTCCCTGTCCCTCTCTGCCCTCCCCCCTTCCCCTGTAGTTTCCCACCACTGTCAATCAACAAGAAAATCTTAACTGAAAATTTTGGCATAAGATGGTCCTAAAGGAGCTCTTGTATCATGACAATGCACCAGCTCACACAGCACTGTCTGTACAAAAGTTTTTAGCCAGTAAACAAATAACTGTATTGGAACACCCTCTCTACTCAACTGATCTGGCCCCCATTGACTTTTTTCTTTATCCAAAGATAAAGGAAATATTGAAAGGAAAACTTTTTGATGACACTCAAGACATCAAATGTAATACAGAGACAGTTCTGATGGTTATTCCAGAGAAAGCGTTCCAAAACTGTGCTGACAGGTAGACTAAATGCTGGTGTCAGTGCATAGCTTCCCAAGGAGAATATCACTATGATCACTTTGAAGGTGATCATAGTGATATTTGTCAATTAGGTATGTAGCACTTTTTCTAAAATGAGTTTGCAAATGTAATTGTCAGCCTTCATATGTAGCTGAGTTAGGGATACTAAAATGATTGGATGTTTTTGGATCAGAGGTACATGTCACAATTTTACCCTGTGCTGACCTGACATGCTTCGTACTCTGCATAATTAATAATTAACCGAGTAATCCTTGAGAAATATCTACTACAATCCGTGGTTTCATCATTTAGAGTTGGATTTTAAGTGATCTGAGAACTTTCTCATTTCTAAGATGTGATTCTATTTACAAGTCAACTTGTAGAAATAGGAAAAGCATTGACAAATATTTGCTGTGTAGAGGGTTCTAAACTCCCTTAACTGTTTTTCTTATCTACTAATCATGCATCCCAGGAATTCCTAATACCTAGCATCTCGGGATTGTGTAAAAAATTGATTTAAACTCTAAAACCATCCAAGTTGCTGCTTGTCACAGAAACAAAGCGCTGAGTACTACATTTTCTCACTCATAAGTAGACCTTGAACAATTATCATAGTACTGCAAGAAAAGGATTGACAGTAGTGTGAAACTGTTGGGAGGGGAGGCACTTCATCAATAAAGGGCGGGGGGAGGAGGGGCACTTCATCAATAAAGGAACCTGATATCAAACCAGGTGAAGTGAGGCCCAAATTTTATCTGTACAATGACCATTTGTATACCTAACCCTGAATTGTACCCCACATCTTTAAAATAAAATTTTTTTAAGGAATTGGTTTTAAAAGTTTGAAAATTGGTGCAAAGATAATCATAACTGTAAATGCTATCAGAGTTATAGAGAATAATAACCATCTTTGATTATAATCCATTTTTTTCATGGTTTCTATCTGATATCTAGTATGGAGGATAATTTTATGTCCACAGTTAAAGTCGCTCTTCAAGCATAAGGATCAGATTGTATTCATCCTTATTGCCCCAGAGTCTATGCAATACTTGGAAGAAGGCATTAGTTTGCTCCGTAAATACATTAGTATTATTTTTTGAATCAGCTGTATGATTCCTCTTTTATTAAGGTCATAATATTTTTCCTGGATATCCATAGCAAGTTATTCAACAATTCTGCTGATATAAATTGGTCTGGAAAGAGTTCAGATATAGCAAGATACTTGGGCATTAACAATTACTGGGACTTTCCATTTCTGATCAAAAATGTAACAGAAATATGTGATTTGGGTTATGAGGTTCATTTGGGGTTTTTTTTGTTTGTTTTCTTGAGGCATTTAAGTGGCTAGGCAAGCACTGTTTGACAAGCACTTTGCTGTACACATAGATCTAAACTAAGTATCATGGGATAGTTCCAATTTTCAGTTGTTAAAAATTACAAAGCAAGGTGTCCATTTTGCAGGTGGTGAAGACATAACTAAGAAATGGCAGAGTATACATGATCTTACACAGCTGATGAAATAGTTATACTGTTTAAAAAGTAATACATGCAAAAATACCATGCCTTAAGGTGAAGCTGTAATGAATGACTGAAAATAGTGGAATTATAGTATACTTTTATGTATACTAGGGTGATGGCTAGTCATCAGAGAAATGCAAATCAAAACCACATGGAGATGCCACCTAACTCCTGTAAGAATGGCCATCATTAATAAAACAGACAACAACAGATGCTAGTGAAGATGCAGAGAAAAAGGAAATCTTCTACACTGCTGGTGGGAATGCAAACTAGTGCAACCTCTTTGGAAGACAGTGTGGCAATTTCAGAAAGAACTAGAAATTAACCTTCCATATGATTCAGCAATCCCCCTATTGAGAATATACCCAAAGGAACTCAAGTCATTCTACCAAAAAGATACTGGCACACGCATGTTTGTTGCAGCTCTATTCACAATAGCAAATAATGGAGCCAACCATGCTGTCCATCAAAGCTGGACTGGATTTTTAAAAATATGGTATGTAACCGGGCTCGGTGGCTCAGCCTGTAATCCTGCGCCTTTGGGAGACTGAGGTGAGTGGATTGCCTGAGCCTGCGGGTTTGAGACCCTCCTGGGCAGCAAGACCTCATCTCTACAATAAATAAAAAATCAGTCGGGCATGGTAGCACACGCCTGTAATTCCAGCTACTCGGAAGGCTGAGGTGGAAGGATTGCCAGAGCCCAGTGGGTCGAGGCTGCAGTGGCCGGGAGCGGCCACTGCACTCCAGTCTGGGCGACGGAGTGAAACTCCAACTCAAAAAAAAAAAAAGAAAGAAAGAAAATATGGTACATATACACTATGGAATATTATGCAACTATAAAGAAGGACAAACATATGGACTTCGCAGCAACTTGGGATGGATTTAGAGTCCATCATACTCAGTGATCTATTACAGAAACAAAGAACAGAGTACCACATGTTTTCACTCATAAACGGACCTTGAATAATTATCATAATACTACAATACTAGTAGTGGGAAACTGCCAGGATGGAGGGGTGGGCTTGCAGTTGAGGGAAAATGCTAGGGGAGGGAGGGGCACACCTCATCAACAAGGGTACTTGCATAATGAACATTTATATACCTTACCCTGAATTGCATCCCACATCTTTATAATAAAGAAAAGAAAGGAAAAGAAAAGAAAAAGAGTGATGGCAAATATCAGTTATGAAGGGCTGGAAAGGTAATTTCTGGTTGGGTGAAGATATTTCAACCTCTCGACTAATAGATTGGCAAAGGGACTCTGTCAATGGAGCAGAGCAGCTTAAAATGGTTTAGTAAAATGTATTAGATGGAATAAGGATGTTATTTTTAAAAAGAATGTGATTTTCAGATATTTGAAGGAAATTATTCAGAATTTCTCTAAAATGTGAGAGTGGAATCCAAGGGCCTGCTGGAGAGATCCATTTACTTTTTTTTAAATTTAATGCTTTCATTATAAAGTTGTGGAGTACAAGTGAGGATTAACCACATAAGTAGACTGTGTGCAAGTGAAGTTTAGTCTTCTAATTGGTCCTCACTCCTTTGGTAGTGGACCAGGTACCCTTTGTGTTGTCGTGCCCCCTCCCTTCTTCTTCCCTCCTTTCCCTGTCAGTGCCCTGCAACTGCCAATCCCACCCTTGTGTTAATGTGACCAATATGTGACTAATATTCTAGGCCCACTTGTGAGTGAGAACATGAGGTCTTCAGATCTTTGCTTCTATGATAGTTCGCTTAGTATGATGGTCTCTAAACTTCATTCAAGTTCCAAATTCCAGAAATATGATTTTTAATCCTATCCCAGGTATGAATAGACTTGTTCACTTGGAGAGGTGTGACACAAATCCATTTAAACTCTGAATGACATCTCAAAGCCAATTTAATTTTCAAGGCTACAAGTTCCTGTCCTATAACCAAAATAGCCTCTTCTGATGCATTAACTTTACTTTCTAATTTTTGGTCAATAATTTCTTGAGCTGCTAAAGCTAATGAGACATTTTTGGATAACTGATCCGTAAATGTAACAGTATGTACTTCTTTAGCTAAAGCTAAGGCTGAAACTGAGACTGAAGCAGCAATGACTATCAAAGCTGTAATTCCTAAAATTAAAGTTGCTATAAATCTTTTTGGTCGTGACAACAGTGAGTTAACCTCATACCTAAACACTAAACAATATACATCATACCAGAGATGTAAGATTTACAGGAACCATTAAATAACAAGGCTGTTTAACAATCATAAATTCTCTATATAAATTAGAAAAAGTAAGACAATTAGTTAATTTATAATTTATGAAAGTAGTTTGATTTTTTAGGTAAACTAAAACATATTGGAGGAAAACTAGAACAACCTGAAAAGGAAAAATTATGATTAATAACAGTTTTGACCCACAATGAAAAAAGAGTGGGGCCTTTTAATAAAGAGGAATGATTAGTAAAAACAGTAATAATCTTAGTATCCCATGTAACGGGCTGGAACATTGGAGGGTTTGGGATATAAACCCAATAAGATTTTTTTTTTTAATAAATACAACCCACCTGGCTTGCTATAATAGCCAGTATAGCAATAAAAACAGTAGAGAGAGTAAGAGAAGTAATTTGAAACCAAACCAAATCCTCTGCATCACGTATCAGCACTTTCAGCTGTCCCCAAGTTGGTGGTTTGCAGCTTCTCGCAGCACTGTGGTGGGGGTGGGAAGCCGGACATTTCTAATGAGGCAGTCCGGAACCCAAATAGGTGAAGTAAACTTTAGGCATTCTGATGATGAAAGGCATGGGAAGCAGTAGCTGCTAATGATGGAAAAGCAAAAAATTACATAGCCCCATTAATAAGAGCATTGCCGAGCCGGGCTCGGTGGCTCAGCCTGTAATCCTGCTGTCTTTGAGAGGTTGAGGTGAGTGGATTGCCTGGGCCCACGGGTTCGAGACCCGCCTGGGCAGCGAGACCTCATCTCTACAATAAATCAAAAAATCAGCTGGGCGTGATGGCACATGCCTGTAATTCCGGCTACTCAGAAGGCTGAGGCGGAAGGATCGCTGGAGCCCAGTAGGCCGAGGCTGCGGTGGCCGGGAGTGGCCACTGCACTCCAGTCTGGGTGACAAAGTGAGACTCCAACTCAAAAAAAATAAAATAAAATAAGAGCATTGCCTTTAGATAATGGACTAAGGAAGGGTAGAATGAGTATAAATAATAAGTAGCATAAACAGGTTCTATACTAGCACAAATATGTAATTGAATGGTTTATAAAACAACAATTATGTTAGTGGGAGAGAAGGAAGAGACAGCATGAAGACTAGCAGTTTTTAAATGACACAGTACACCTGTAACATAATGTTAGTATCGAGATTAAAAATTTTTTATAAAGATCTGACAAGCTGAAAACAGCTTAACTCGTTGAGTGGAATTATAATCTGTTTGAAAACAAAAAGTAACACCATTAATAACAGTAACCGCTGTTTCAGAAGAGGAGCCATCTGTAAAAACCAAGCTAGCATTTTGTAGAGGTTGAGCACTGGTAACCTGAAGAAAGATAAAAGAATGATTTTTTGCAAAAGTAAGAAGTGGAGAAGGAGGATAGTGGGAGTCCACTTGCCCAGTAAAGTGGGCTACAGCTGACTGTCACACAGGGCACGTTTTACAAAGCCAAGTTATCTGAGGATCAGTGTAAGTCATTACAATTAAAACAGGCTTATGGCCAAAAAGCTTTTTGACTTTCACGTACCATGTTTGACATACTTAAGTCATTTTTCTCTAATACTTGAACCTTCTATTTTTGTTTTATACCCTTTTTTCTCTTCCTTTCCCTTTCCTTTTTTTTTTTCAAACAACCAGCCACTTATAATGTACCATACAAGATTTTTCCTATACAATTATTTCTCTTTCCTTTATTCTTTCTTACTAAAAACATACCTCATACCAACAATCTTTTCTACATTTTTCCTAACCTTAGAGCTCCAACCAAAGCAGTAAGTTTATAAGCAGTGGAAGGGCTTAGATAGGATTCAACATAAAACTATTAGGGAAATCCAAAGCTAAACAAAAGGCACCCAAAAGCACAATTGTGAGGGCAAAGAATAATGTGAGTTTTAATTTTGTGTATAATATCCTTTTCCAATAATGGAGCTGAACTCAGCACAACAAGGAAGGAGTGTTGAAACATTTTATATCCCAGAACATATGGAAGTAACAGCACAGTGAGGGGTCTGTGTCCTTCACCCCACAACCAAAAGGGGTGAAGGAAGGATTGGACTGGAAAATTCAAGTAGAGCTGAGCATGTAGCTCTTGCTAAATTGGTAAACAAAAGCTGAAATGCTTCCCGTTTATGTTTGTGGTCCTGCATTCTTTTCTCCTTGTTGTTAAAGACTATAAAGGCCATGTCCAATAGCTTTAGTTGAAGGGTTTATGGGCCCTTCTTTCTTTTTAGGAGTTTGTACCTAATGTCCGGTACTGACTGGGAGACAAAATACATAGCCAAAAGAACTTGTTCTTCCAGAGAATTTAAATTGATATTAGTAAACTGCTGCAATGTCTCAGAAAGTCGACTTAGAAACATTGTTGGATTTTTATCTGGTTTTTAAAAAACCTTTTTTTTTTTTGTTTTAGTAGCCTGTGGTGAGTTAACAGGATTAACTTATATGATTTCTATACTTTTGTCTGGAAAGAAGGTTGATATAGTACCAGCTTAGATATAACTTGAGAGAAATTTATCATAAGAAAATGTTCAAACAAATAACTAACAAGGTTATAAACAGTAATGCCAGGAATTTCTGGAACCTGATGACTTTTTTCAGGCTGAGTGTTTTCATAGTTTTCATAGTAGCATTAACAGCCCTTAAATTTTATATAAGTTTTCATTTACCTGATTTATTCTTAATAACAAATATAGGGGTTTTCCACGGGCTAGTGGAAGGCTTAATGTGACCAGTTTCTAGTTGTTGCTGTTGCACCAAATCTTTTGCTGCCTTAAGTTTTTCTGACAGCATGATTTACAATATGATAGGGAAAGCTATACTTAAACTCCCTTTCCTGCAATTTAACTATTTGATTCTTTAGCGTTTGATGGGCTCTTTCAACTATAGCTTGACCCTGAGAGTTATAAGGAATTCCTGTGGAATGAGAAACGCCAAATTGGACACAAAAACATTGAAAAGCCTTGTATGTATAAGCAGGAGCATTATCAGTTTTTAACTGTTTTGGAATACCCAATTGTGAAAAGCAAGATCTCAGAGGGGAGAGGGTTAATAGGCTGTCTCCCTTGGAATGTGAAACTGGTACCTTTCTGTATTTAGTTGCAGCATTTTGGTGGTGAATTTGGAATACTCGTGTCATGGATCCAAAGCATCTCTAATAATATTCCACAAGGCAAAAGCATCAACAGGGACCTCATTAGGTCCGTGCAAAGTATAACAGAGTTTAAGTTTTTTCCCCAACTTTGGTCCAAATAGCCAAATCAACGGTGCCTTCTTGTGGGAACCAGGGACATTGTGCCTGGACAAATCGCAAAAAATGAGCCAATCAGGTAGAAGACACCTTAATTCCCTTTTTAGATAACATATCGAGTAAGACATTTATAAACAGTCTCCTGCATTTAGACTGTTTCTGGCCCATGATTATATCAGGGCTCTAGCACTTCCCACCTATCCTTTCCCTGCTTATCTCTGCAGGGGGGCCCGTGACGCCCCAGGTGAGGTCCTATCCATCCCGAAAAGAAAGAGAAAAGATTACCTTCAAGCTCCCAGGCATTGGGCGCCACTTGCGGGGGCCCACCCCACAAGGGTCGTGGGAAGTCCTGAAGGAGAGACAGATAGGCGATGGATGAAGATCATATACACGGACACCCGCTACCTGAACAGATGACAATTTAATGCTAGTTAATACAGAGCTTTTATACCATTTGTGAAGGGGCTAGACAAAGAAAATTCTTTCACATACATATCTTTTAAAAGTTACCAGCTAGTGGTCTTAGTAGCGAACAAACCAAGATTCCCATAGGTCTTAGTAGCAAACAAACCAAGATTCCCATAGGCTTCCAGACAACGTCTTATTCATAAAGCCAACAATGACACTCTCAGTCCAATGTCCCAAATTACAAATGTTTCAAGAAAGTTTCTTTAAGTGTATATTTCTTTATGTGTCAGGAATATTCTCATCTTAGGCTCTTATGTTCTTCAGAGTCCCATGATTGCCTCCCTTGTCCAGATGTCCTCGTTACTTTTATCTTGCAGTGCTTGTTTCTAAAGAGAACTCAAAAGAAACTTTTAGTAATGTTTCCCAGGCCCTTCAAGGTTGCTTTCTGTTTTAGCTGATTTGTCATAGAAGTGTCTGATTATTATATTCTGAGTTCAGTGAAAACCTACTCTATAAATGTTAACTTAGAGTTTTAACTATAGAATTAAGTAGAAACCTTAATATTAATCCTTATCCTAAGTTAGTGAAAACAGTGTTATAAATCACCTACATAACTCCTAGATAAGTGTTAGAACTTATAATGAATTCATAATGAACTACTATAAACTTGTGCTTCTAAAAAACCTTATGTCTAAACACTAAACTGCATAATCCTAAATCAAATAAGGAGTGAATGTACTTATATCATTTATCACTTAAGTAATATCTAGTAACTTATAACCAAGTGAAAGAAAGCATTCTTGATGTGCTTCAGAGTTTAACCCTTGCATATGTTAGAAAAGGCCAAGTGGCATGGTGGGAAAAATGGAAAAATAAACCATATTTCCAGGTTAGCTGTGAGTGCTTCACATAAACATGCCATTTTCTTCTTCCACGACTACACAGAATTCTTCGGCGGTATCAAACAGCAAAGGTGAGAGACAGAAGGGCCTCAGCTTCCTGGGCTCACCCTGCGGCATGGGGTCTTCAGCCTACCTGGACGCTATCAATCAGGTGGGCCTCCAAGGCTGGCTCCCAACAATTCAGAATTTCTCTAAAATGTGAGAATGGAATCCAAGGGCCTGCTGGAGAGATCCATTTTCTTTTTTTTAAATTTAATGCTTTTATTATAAAGTTGTGGGGTACAAGTGAGGATTAACCACATAAGTAGACTGTGTGCAAGTGAAGTTTAGTCTTCTAATTGGTCCTCACTCCTTTGGTAGTGGACCAGGTACCCTTTGTGTTGTCATGTGCCCCCTCCCTTCTTCTTCCCTCCTTTCCCTGTCAGTGCTCTGCAACTGCCAATCCCACCCTTGTGTTAATGTGACCAATATGTGACTAATATTCTAGGCCCACTCGTGAGTGAGAATATGAGCATAGACAGATGTCAAGAAACTTTTTTCCTGTGTTTTTTTCTAATGACTTTACAGTTTCAACTTTTATGTAAGTCTTTGATCAATTTTTAGTTGATTTTTATACATATTTTTAGATAAGGGTCTAATTTCAATCTTCTGCATGTACATACAAATGGCTAACTGGTATATGAAAAGGTGTTCAACATCACTAATCACCAAAGAAATGCAAATCAAAGCCAAAGAGAGAAACCACCTCTTACCTGTTAGGATGGCTGCAATTACCAAAAAGACAAAAGGTAAATGTTTTCAAGGATGTGAAGAAAAGGAACCCTCATGTACTGTTGGTGGAAACGTAAATTGTCATTGTGGAAAACAGTATAAATGCTCTTCAACAATTTAAAAATAGAACTACTATATTGTCCAGTAATTTCATATCTGGGTATATCCAAAAGAAATGCAGTCAATTTAGTGAAGAGGTATCTGCACTCCCAAGTTTATTTCACCATTATTTGTGACAGCCAAGATATAGAAACAACCATTGATGGATGAATGGAGAAAAAAATGTTATATATATATACATGTATATATTATTATATATTTATTTATAACATTTTCTTCCTCCATTCATATTATTTTCATCTTATACATTATATGTATTCATTCATATTACACACACACACACACACACACACACACACACACACACACACACACACCTGAATATTTTTCAGCCTTAAAAAAGGAAGAAAATGCTACCATTTACAACATAGATGAATCTGAAATTTATTACATAAATGAAATAAGCTAGAAGCAGAAAGACAAATTTCACTTCAACTCACCTCAAAGTCAAGCTCACAGAGGCAGAGAGTAGAACAGCGGTTGAAAGGGGTAAAAGAAGTGAAACTTATTTTCGTTCCTGCCAAGGTGAGTGTCCCAGTGTATAAAGTTGAGAGAATAAAACTATACCCAGTTATGGCATCTACCACCAAGAAAAATTATATCCAGCTATTTCTCATTTTGATGAACTCACTGGACACAGAGGAATCTCTATGATAATCAAGGACTGTCCTGTGCTCTGGTAAAGTTATTAGAAAAAAATTGTCACCTCTGTGTTAAAACTGGGGTGAAGGCTGGACTCAGTGGCTCACCCTGTAATCCCAGCATTTTGAGAGCTGAGGCAAGTGGATTGCCTGAGCCTGCAGGTTCGAGACCAGCCTGGGCAACTTGGCAAGACCTCATCTCTACAATAAATCAAAAAATTAGCCAGGTGTGGTAGCGTGCACCTGTAGTTCCAGCTACTTGGAAGGCTGAGGCAGAAGGATTGCTGGAGCCCAGCAGGTTGACGCTGGATTGGCCGTGAGTGTGCCACTGCACTCAGCCTAGGCAACAGAGTGAGTCTCCAACTCAAAAAAAGAAAGAAATAAAAGAAAACTGGGGTAATGATAGACTTTTAGGTAACATTCAAATAAAATATTGCAACCAAACCCCATAGTTTAAGGATTGGAAGACTCAACATACTCAAGGAATAAAGAATATGCCATCCCCAAATTGGCATATTGATTATTCTGAGATGAAAACACTGGAGAAATTGCAGTTTCAGAAAGGACTAACCGACCTGTCTCTTTCTGCATGCAACAGCATAAAGATTCCTCTGAAAGGAGTACCTTGCCCACACCAGGTGAGAAAATAATGCTTATCACCAGAATATGGGAACTGGTCACTGCAATGAACTTGAATAAATATCATACTTATAGAAGTAATTGTTATCGTCTACTAGTTTTAAACTCTTATGTGTCTCCTTGTGACCCTCCTAGAAATGTATTGTTCCTGACCAGATTCCCTCTGTCTTGCCATTTCTTCTCAAATTTATCATTCTTTGCCTACAAAGTATAAAATCATCTTGTTTTGCTTTGGACTTAATCTCTTGTGACGATCCTCATGTACATATAAAACTAATAAAATATCTATTTGTTTCTCCTATTCACCTCCTTGGTGTAATTTGATTTCTATAATATATCCAGCTGAACAGCTCATAAAAGAACTAAGGGACAGGGGTGGGGGAGAGGTGATCTCTGACACCCCCACAGAATTTGGCATCGAACATCTGTCTCTCTTTCACAGACTGGAATACTGCTGGTCCCAGAGCTGCTGTAGCTAAGATACTGGTCCTTGACCCAAAGACCAGCAAAGGAAAGATGTCTTTTCTTCAGTTTCCTGGATCTCTCTGTGGCAATCGGTCAAGGCAAGAGTAATATGGCTATTTTGTGTCCTTTTCCCTCTTTAGATTGGAATTGATATCAGAAAACATTTGTGAACTTGTTCTCTGGCTAAAACGCAAATTTTGATATTTTTCTGAGTAGGCTAGATTTCTATTTCATCCTTTTGATCTTGGAGATAGTCTTTGTCTTTCTTTGTCTTTGTCTTTTTGTGCTATTTATCATAAGGAGAGGAATCATAGTGTAGAGAACACAGGAACATAGGATAGATCTTGCAAGCCTGCTGTGTGAACCAGTCTCTACAGAATGGTGAGTTTACAGTTCTCAGACCAGTGTCTGTTTAGACAAACTGTGCTGTGGGTAGTTGAAACAGACAAAAAAAAAAAACAGATGAGGTTTCCATCTTGTCATTTTTTTTTTTTTTTGTCTTGAGAGCTTTGCTTTGTGACCAAAGAGAACATCCTCTCTAGGCTCTGCCATCTGAGGGGCCCAAGATGTCACTTTGTGTCAAGTGCCCGTCTGAAAAGACTGAGGATTGCAGACTCACAAAATACTAAGCAGCAGTCTGTTTGTTTGCATGTGTCAAACTCTTGGGAGAGTTTTGTCATCAGAGGCTAGTATATAAGGACTTTTGTCATCTCCATTTTGTTGCCTGAATTAGTGCTAAGAAGTTCTCATCCCAGTATCACCAGTTTAGCATCACAGATGAACAGGTCTGAGATTGGAGACATCTCACTTTAGGTGAGAGACCATGGGCAGAGTCTGCACAAATGCTCTCTTTAATTGCTTATAACAACAAAGTCTTTTGCTTTCTTAGCCTGTCTCTGAGAATGGATATTTGAATCGAGGGCTGTCTTCTGTGCCCACTCCAGAAATGACCTTTGCAACCCTGGTAAATATTTATTTATTTATTTATTTATTTATAGAGACAATGTCTTACTACATTGTCTAGGTTGGTCTTGAACTCTTGGGCTCAAGTTATATACCCACCTCAGCTTCCCAAAGTGCTGGAATCACAGGCATGAGCTACTGTGTCCTGCCAGGTAAATATTTATTCTAACCCTTCCTGGTCTTTCCATGAAGAGGTTTATTGGATTATGTCCTTATATGAATACCTGCACCAATGAAGAGTCTAACTTTCAGTATATAAAGGATGAATCCTTTGAATTAGAAAGACTTCTATATTTTAAAAAAAGTTTAGAGAGCTCTCATTCAAAACAATTGACTTATTGGCACTTATGAAAAAGTCAGATTGAACAAAGAACAAGAAAAGTATTATGGTTACCCTTCAAAATCTACTTAACAAACTCACATCACTCTACGAAAAAGGTACCCGCACACATATGTTTATTGCAGCGTTGTCCACAATAACAAAAACGTGGAACCCACCATGCTGCCCATCGAAAGAGGACTGGATTTTTTAAACGTGATACATATACACGATAGAATATTATGCAGCCTGAAAGAAGGACAAAATTATGAACTCCACAGCAACCTGGATGGGTTTAGAATCTATAATACTGAGTGGCCTATCACAGAAACAAAGAACCGAGGATCACATGTTCTCACTTACAAACGGACCTGGAACAATTATCGTGATACTGTAAGAAAAGGATTAGCAGTAGTAGAAAACTGCCAGGGGAGGGCAAGGGCGGGATTGGCAGTAGTGAGAATCTGCCTGGGGAAGGGGGGCACACCTCATCAACAAGGGTACCTACATAATGAACATTTGTATACCTAACCCTGAATTGTACCCCATATCTTGAAAAGAAAAAGAAAAGAAAAGAAACAAACAAACAAACAAAAAATCTCCTTAACAAAATTAAAGACCTAGAACAAAGGATGAAATCCACTTCCACTACAAATCCTCCTTCTCCGCTTACATATATCCCCCTGTGGACCCAGCTCCCTGTTTCTGAGGACCGACTGGATCTCTGGGTTCCTGATTCAAACCTTCCTGCTCAACATCCAGCCCTGTCCCCTCAGCCTCTATCTCCCCCCTGCCACCACCATCCTCAACGAAACCTCCCCAGAAAATCCCATTGGCATCCTGCTGCCTGCTTTAACCTTCCTTTCTCTGGAAGACTTGCAGAAAGCCCTCAGCCCTAACAATAAAGCCCAACACATACAAATCTTGGAATATCTGGCACAGGCTTCAAGGACTCACAGCAGGGCTCACATAGGTGCTCCTTAACCCTCTTCTATTTCCCAGGGTTTTGTAATCAGACCCTGTCAACTCCAGACCTCCCTATGTAATGCCCGCTGTGCATATCCTGAACTCCCTCCTCAAAGAATTCATGTCCCCTGGAAGCAACAGATCTTTTAAATTATAAAGCCCCTTTAACTCCACTTTCAGAAGTGTGGGGAGCAGATGAGCGCTGTCCGAACAGCAGACCTGGAGCAAAGGCGAGGGCCCAAGTGAAGGCAAGGTCTGGCGTGGTTGCTCCGCACCCTAACCAAAGAGCAAAGGATGCACAGAACGGCATCTCAGAGCCCACACATCCAGGTGCAAATAGTACAGATAAAGCCTTAGCAACAGTAAGATAACTGCAG
Source organism: Carlito syrichta (assembly GCF_000164805.1). Taxonomy (NCBI): domain Eukaryota; kingdom Metazoa; phylum Chordata; class Mammalia; order Primates; family Tarsiidae; genus Carlito; species Carlito syrichta. The sequence continues at coordinate 9,127 of NW_007253868.1, read as the reverse complement.
AACAGCTTGCCATTTAGGTAGCAACAGAATTCTGTTACAGCTCCCTCATAGATCTTGAACCCCTCCCAACTTCTTCTGTGCTTGATTATAATATAAACCAGCTGAGCTGGTTTGGGGCCACTTCTCCATCAGAAGAAAGTGTCTCACCTGGCCCCAACTTTTCTTTATGTCTTTGTGTCTTTCTTAATCTCTTGCCACTCTCTTTTAGGACCCTCAAGGCAGCCACGCCACCTGAGGTACAGAAGATCTTACCAAATTTAGAGAAGAGTTAGAGAAATTAGTGGCCATTGGTTATCCACTCATAGGGACCTTGACTGGCTACTGAGGGGTATACGTCCCTCTCTCTTTCTTTCTTTCTTTTTTTTTTCTTTTTGAGTCAGGGTCTCACTCTGCCCCCAGCTGAAGTACAGTAGTAAAATAAGCTAAATCAGTTAATAAAATTAAGTTGCTAGCAAAATAATAATATTAACCAGCTTATGCCATTTAGTTTAAAACTTTCATCTTAGTTACCTGCCTGACCTAAGAATCAATGCCTACGTGTAATTACCGTAACATTTCTATGACCACAGACCCCCAGCTTTGTCTCCTTTGGGCAGGTTATGCTGACCATTACGAACTCCTTTGCCATAAGTTTCATGTAATTGTATGCTTTGTTAACTGAAATCAAATGTTATGGTTGACATTTTCATAGTTTGTTCTTATATTTTGTTAGTGACCTAACCAAGGTAACTACACTGTATAATAATTCTTCTTCCTTGTCTCTATGTAACTGCCTTAAACTATATCTTAATGGCAGAACTCCAGGGACTTTCTGGACACTGGCTATACCTAGGACATAAAATTAATCAAAGCTCCCTAACAATCACAGTTCCCATTTTGGTTGCCAAGTTGTTAGTTAATAGTTGCTATGGTCACTAAATTGCTATGTAACCAGTGCTGCAAATTTTACCTATAGAAGCTTGTCACAAACTGCACCAATTATTCAAGAGTTTTCATTCCTACTCTTAATCCACGCATTAAAAATTCATAAGTAATTAAACACAACTTGCTGGAGTAACTTCTTCTCACTCGGTCATAACAGTAGCATGTTCATGACGATCATGGTTCATGACAGCCTCAATCTCCTGAGCTCCAGTAATGCTTGCACCTCCATCCTGAGTAGCTGGGACTAGAGGCATGTTCCACCATGTCCAGCTAATTTTTTTTTTTCCGAGACAAGGTTATTCAGACTGGTCTCAAGTCACAAAATCCTATGTTCAAGCAATCCACTCGCAGCCTCCCAAAGTGCTGGGATTACAGGTGTGAGCCACCATGGCTAGCTCCCTCTCTTGTTTATATTGTCATTATTAGACAAGTTACACAGCCTCTGGGAGATTCCCCCCACCTCACCACAGAGGGAACAGATCGCCAGAGTTCCTTCCCAACCCTCTTGTAAATGATGAGATCGTTCAGCTAGATACTAGTATTCAGGGCCTGACAGAGGCAATATCAGAGGTGTGTCCTCCTAAGAAGAATCCAGACACAGGGAGAGCGCCACAAGGCATTTGTTCAGAGACTTACACAAGTTTTTCTTTTTCTTTTCTTTTCTTTTTTTTTTCAGTTGGAGTCTCACTCTGTCACCCAGACTGGAGTGCAGTGGCATGCTCCCAGCCACCGCAGCCTCGACCTGCTGCGTTCCAGTGAACCTTCTTCCTCAGCCTTCCAAGTAGCTGGAACTACAGGCGTGCGCTACCACACCCGGCTAATTTTTTTATTGCATTGTAAAAATGAGGTCTTGCCAAGTTGCCCAGGTGAGTCTCGAACCCATGGGCTCAGGCAGTCAACTCACCTCAGCCTCCCAAAGCACTGAGATTGCAGGCTGAGCTACCGAACCTGGCTTACACAAGTTTTTCAAAGGCTTGCTGCATTAGATCCTGACTCAAGAGCATAGAGATCTAATTTCTGCTCTGGTTATAATTTTTTTAATTAAAGGGGCAACCCAAAATAGTATCATTGCTTGGACTGGTGAGTCTCTAAGTATTTTAATAGAAGCAGCTACACAATTATTTGAAAATAGTTTGCAGGAAAATTAGAAAAAAAGGGAATGAAATCAATAGTCCTTGCCTTATAACTGGAACCATTACATAAACAAAGACAGGTCTCTGTGAGTGGCCCAAAGTGCTCTGGTACCTTTAATCAGCCACAAGGCTTTTCTAGTTTGCCCTTGGAAGTTTGCAAATATTGCAGAAAGCCAGGGCTTTGGAAAACCTGCTGTTCTGGAAGAACCTAGCTCCCTCGGAAGCTCCCTACTCCGCCATCAAAATAAAATAAAAAACATCGTGAGTTCACAGAAGTCATGCCAAGTTAGATCTCCATCAGTACTTCCAAGACAATTGGCAAATAACTCCTACAGATAATTTTAAAGTAAGGATTTCTAGGGCCAATTCTCAGACCACAGAAGCAGATGGTACTTCTTCTTCCCAGTAGATAGTTTTGCCAAGATCATGGATCAAAAATTCTACATTCACCTAGTTTCTTATCCTGTTGGGTCACTATACTGCTCTTTTCTCTAATTTAAAATTTTAGCTTCAGGGGCACAAGTGCACATATGTTACATGGGCGTATTGTGTACAGGTGGGGTTGGGCCACTGGTGTCCACATTTCTCGAACAGTGAACATTGTTCCTGACAGATCGTTTCTGAACCTTCTCCCCTCTCATTTCCTTTTCCAATTGATGTCCCCAATATCTTTTGGGTTTTTTTCGAGTTAGGGTCTCACTTTGTCATCCAAACTGAAGTGCAATGGCATGATCATGACTCTCCACAGCCCCAACCTCCTGCCTGGGCTCAGATGATCCTTCCATCTCAGCCTCCCAAGTAAGTAGGACTACAGGTGTGCACCACCATGCCCAGCTAATTTTCTGATTTGTTGAAGAGATGAGGTCTCACTATGCTGCCAAGGCTAGTCTTCAACTCCTGGGCTCAAGCAGTCTTTCTGCCTCAGTCTCCCAAAGTGCTGGGAATACAGGCATGAACCACCATTATTTCCTTCTTTCTGGACATGGAGTTTCCACCTATAAGTGAGAACACTAGGTGTTTGGGTTTTTTTGTTTCTGTGTTACTTCATGTAGAAGAATGGTCTCCAGATTCATCCATGTGGTTGCAAAGGACATGATTTTCTTCTTTTTAAAACTGCATAGTATTCCATAGTGTGTATATACCACTTTTATTTTTATGTATGTATTTATTTAATTTTATTTTATTATAGAGATTTGAGAAATAAGTGAGGAATAACTGCATAAGTGGGCTGCATGCAGGTGAAGTTTGAGCTTCCAACTGGTCCTCAGTATCCCTGGTAGTGGACCAGGTACCATTTGTGTTGTCACATGTTCCCACCCTCCTGTCTCCATCCCTCTCGGGACCCACTTATGAATGAGAACATGTGGTATTTAGTTCTTTGTGACTGTGATAGTTCATTTAGTATGATGGTCTTCAACTCCATCCAATTAGCTGTGAAGTCCATGATTTTGCTCTTCTTTTGGTGGTGTAACATTCCACCAAGTATATGTATCACATTTTCTTTATCCAGTCCACTTACATTTGTCAGCAGGGTTGGTTCTATGTTTTTGCTATTGTGAATGGTATAGCAATAGACATTTGCGTGCAGATAGATATCTTTTTTGTAGAATGATTTCATCCTCTGGGTATATTCCAAGGGGAGGGATTACTGGAATGCATGCAAGATCAATTTTTAGTACTTTTAGAAATTGCCACATGGCTTTCCACAGAGGTTAAACTAGCTTGCACATCCACCAACAGCTTCTGTGTTCCCTTTTCACTGCACCCAAACAAGCATCTGTCGTTTTTTGGCTTATTGACGATTGTCGTCCTTACAAGTTAGCTGGTATCTCATTCTAGTTTTGATTTGCATTTTTCTGATGATTAGTGAGGCTGAGCATTTTTTCATGTGTCTGTTGGATGCTTGTATGTCTTCTTTTGAGAAGTGTCTGTTCATGTCCTTTGTCCACTTTTTAATGGGGTTGTTTGATTTTATTCCTTTCACTTCGTTTGAGTTCCTTACAGATTTGGGATGTTAGTCCTTTGTCAGATGCATAATTTGCCAAGTACTATCTCCCATTCTGTGGGTTGTCTCTTTACTCTAATTGTTTCTTTTGCTATGCAAAGATGTTTCAGCTTTGATTGGGTTCCACTTGTCTATCATAGCTTTTATGGCATTTGCTTTTGGTGACTTGGTCAAGAATTCGTTGCCTACTCCAGTGTGCATAAGGGTGCTTCCTACTTTTTTCCCTAGGATTCTTATAGTTTGAGGTTTTACATTTAGGTCTTTGACCCATTTAGAGTTGATTTTTTTATAGGGTGACAGGTAGGCGTTCAGATTCATTCTTCTGCATGTGGTCAGTCAGTTTTCCCAGCACCATTTGCCAAACATGATCTCCTTTCCTCAGTGATTATTTGGTGGTTTTGTCGAAGATGAGTTGGTTGAGAGACCATGTTTTTCCTTCCTGAATCTCTGTCTTGCTCCATTGGTCTCTGTGCCTCTGCCTGTACCAATACTAGGCTCTTTTGGTTACTGTAGCCTTGTAATAAAGCTTGAAGTCTAGAAGTGTAATACCTCCCACTTTGTTCCTTTTGCTGAGAATTGTTTTGGCTCTTTTTTTGTTTCCATATGAATTCTTGTATTGTCATTTCTAGTTTTGAAAAGATTGATGTTCGTATTTGATGGTTATTGCATTGAATCTGTAGATTGCCTTGGGTAGGCAAAACAACTTGACAACAATAATTCTTCTAATTTATGAGCAAGGAATGTTTCTCCATTTGTTTGTGTCATATTTTAGCAGAGTTTTGTAGTTCTCATTGTAACAGTCTTGCCCTTCTCAGGTTAGGTAGATGCCAAGGTATTTCATTTTTTGTGTGTGCCCATTGTGCAGGGATTGTGCTTTTCATTTGGTGCTCTGCCTACTTGTTGCTAGTATATAGAAATGCAACTGTCTTTTGCGCATTGAATTTGTACCCCAAAACTTTACCAAAGTCATTCATTGGTGTGAGGAGGCTTTTGAAGTACTTCTCTGGGTATTCAAGTTGTAGCATCATATTGTCCACAAAGAGGGATAGCTTAACTTCCTCTTTTGTTGGGAGCCAGCCACAGAAGCCCACTGAGCGTTAGGGATCAGGAAGGGTCGTTGACCCCGAGACCACTAGGATGCGTTCGGGAGCTATTGACCACATTTCCTCCCCCTTTCTAACTCAGCACTAACCAGATTAAGCTCCTGTGAGTTCAAAACATAGAAACTCTGAGATCAGTACGAACACAAGCTAACTTTAGAAGCTCATCGCTTCCATTCTTCCACAAACTGCAGTTTTGGCTTTCATACAACTTATAATTCAAACTTATGTCACATCTAAGAGCCTTAGTATTGGTCACAGGCTTCTGGGTCATGATCTTAGGATTTATGGAAGGTGGAAATTGTACAATACACTTTTAGAAGACAGCCATTTTGTTGAAAGAATGCAGCTGGGTTACTTGCAGGTAGTCCACCGTGAACTGGGCTACATTCCAAACATTCTGGGATGGACCACTTTCATTTGTAAAGTAAATACTTAAGCTTCTATAGAATTGTTTAACTTGGCATAAATCAATCAGCTTAGGATGAAAAAGGTTTATAGAATATGTCAGTCACAGATTAGGTTATCCTTTGTTATGGGATTTTAAGATTATCATATGAAAAGGGTTTAAAGGCAATCATTGATTAAGTTTTCATGGATTAAGGTTTCTGGTGGGTGGGGGACACCCCTCCCACATCTGACTTTGTGTATAAAAGACCCGTTGTAATTCCCAATACACACACACTGCTTCTGCACTAGACTGGAGTCCAGTCTCTTTCTTTCTCTCTTCTTCCCCCCAATCGCTGACACCATCTCCACCTTTGGGGTACCCTGAACCCGGCTGGAGCTGGTCCCCAGCAAGTGGCACCCAACGTGGGGCCTCAAGGTAAGCTTTCTCTTTCTTTTTCAGGACCCCTCTGGAGAGACAGGCAGAGCAAGGAAGGGTGAGCAGTTTAAGAGCCATAGCAGAATCATGGGCCAGAGTGAGTTCGTTCATAAGTATTCTGATGTCTATTAGTATTTTGCACATCCAATCAGTTATACAGGAACCGATTGGCTTGCCTCTTACATTTTGGATGCCTTAGCTTTATGGAATATTATCCAGAATGTTTTAAACCCACAGTACAATTCTTCCAAAATTCCGACCAAAAATAAAGACACTCCCCTGCTGGCCGTAGCCTTGGCGCCTCCTTTAGATGATGAATTTTTCCCTGAGGAGGAGATGGAGTTGGAGAAGGATATTGGGTATCATAAGCAAAAAAATCCTGGTAATGTTGCCAAGGTACCTCCTCCCATACCCTTTACTAGAAATAAGGTGAAAACACCGAAATTCACACCTGGGTATGTGTCTCTGGCTAATGTAGGTATGCAGGGAGCCAGAAAAAAGGCAGAAGAAGAGGGAGATTTTACTTTGTCTTCTTGCTTTCAAGTAATTTATATGGAAGAAGGCACAGTAAATGAGGCACCTCACTGGGAGCCGCTACCATATAAATTAATTAGGGAACTTAAAGAGGCTTGTACTCGGTATGGTCCTACAGCTCCTTATACTATTACTATTATGGAACAATTTGCCACTCGGTGGATGACACCACAAGATTGGCAACAACTTGCTAAAAGCTGTGTGTCCGGAGGAGACTATTTACTATGGGAAACTGAATTTGAAGATCAAGTAAGGATCCAGAAGGCTGCTAACCAGCAGAGGGATCCAAATCAGTTTCATATTTCTAGCAATATGCTGTTAGGAAGAGGATTATATGAGTCAGTTGACAGTCAACTAGTCTTACCCAAGGAAGTTTTACTCCAGGTAAATTTTTGTGCAAGTAAGGCTTGGAAGAAGTTACCTATTAATTCTACTCAGACTGCCTCACTATCTGATCTTAAGTAGAAAACAGATGAAACTTATGAGGAGTTTCTCTCTAGACTTACAACAGCAGTAAATAGAGTAATCTCTAATGTAGAAGCAGCAAACATCCTTATTAAATAGTTGGCTTTTGAGAATGCTAACAGTACTTGCCAAGCTTTGATTAGACCAATTAGAAGAACAGGACAATTAACTAATTATATCAGGTAGTGTGCTGATATTAACCCTGCCTTTATGCAGGGTATGGCAATAGCCGCCTTGAAGGGAGAATCTTATGCACAATTTGTGCGGGGGATGCAAAATGGTAACAACAGATCAAAAACCAGCTCTGTTTTAACTTGTTATAACTGTGGGCAGCCTGGCCATATTAGTAGGAACTGCCCAGCTAAACAAGGGTTTCAGGAAGCTCTGATGCAACAGCCTAATGAGAGCTCTCGACCAAAGTCTCTGTGTCCTAGGTGTCAGAAAGGATTTCATTGGATTATGGATTGCAAATCCAAATTTCATAAAAATGGCACTCTGTTAACTAAACAACGATCTACGGTGTCAATTCTGGGAAACAGGCAGAGGGGCCGGCCCCGGCCCCAAGTAACAATAGGGGCAGCTTCCAGCATGAACCCATTTGTTCCCTTTGTCTCATCTCAGAACTCATCAGAGCCACCCCAGGGAGCACAGGACTGAACCTCCGTTCCTCCACCACAACAACATTAACTCCAGATGTTACAGTTACCCCAATTCCAACAGGAGTGAAGGGCCCTCTCCCGGATGGAATAGTGGGTATAATATTAGGAAGAAGTTCCTTGTCTCTACAAGGAGTTTCTGTGATTCCTGGAGTGGTGGACTCTGACTACACAGGGGAAATCTGGGTACTTGTTGCTCCCCCTAGCAAAACCGTACAATTTTATGAAGGTCAAAGAGTAGCGCAGTTACTACTCTTACCCTGTCATAAAATGGGCAAGTCTCTAACCGATAAACCCAGGGGTGACTCTGGAATTGGCTCTAGCAATTTTGCTTTCTGGGTTCAGGAAATTACTAACTCCAGACCTCTAAAAGATTTATATATTCAGGGAGTTAAAATTAAAGGTCTGCTAGATACAGGGGCTGATGTTTCTTGTATTGCTGGGAAAGACTGGCCATCTTCCTGGCCAACACAAGTAGCCCCATCAGGACTCATTGGTATTGGTCAAGCACCCTCTGTAGCCAAAAGTTCTCAAATCTTACATTAAACAGATAACAAAACTTCAGGAACCTTTTGTCCCTACATCATTCCTTTCATCCCCATTACACTTTGGGGGCGCGATATTCTTGCTCAAATGGGCATGCTTCTGTATAGTCCAGATGACAAGGTGTCAGCGCAAATGCTACAAATAGGATGTGATCCC
>NW_007253868.1:0-762 GCF_000164805.1 Carlito syrichta | reverse complement strand
AAACTTAAGGCAGCAAGAGAATTAGTTCAACAGCAGTTGGAGGCTGGCCATATAGAGCTTTCTAACAGTCCTTGGAATACTCCTATATTTGTTATAAAAAAGAAATCTGGAAAATGGAGACTTTTACAGGATCTAAGAGCCATTAATGCCACCATGGAGGCTATGGGTGCATTGCAGCCTGGGCTGCCATCTCCAGTTGCTATTCCTGCTGATTATAACATCATAGTTATTGATCTACAGGATTGCTTTTTTTCTATACCTTTAAGTTCTCAAGACTAAAAGATTTGCATTTAGTTTACCTTCTCATAATTTAAAGCAGTCATTCCAGAGATATCAATGGAAGGTCCTGCCACAAGGTATGAAAAACAGCCCTACCTTATGCCAGAGGCTTGTAGATGCAGCCTTGCAGGATATAAGAAACAAATATCCTAATCTTTATTTAATTCATTACATAGATGATATTTTATTGGCTCATGCAGATAGTGCTCACTCTCATAATGTTTTGAATGAAACAGTAACAGCATTGGCTAATTGTGGTTTGAAAATTTCTCCTGAAAAAATTCAAACCAACTCGCCCTTTACTTATCTTGGCTGAGTGTTAAACACTCAAACTGTGAGTCATCAACCTCTACAATTAAGGAAGAATCATTTGGTTACCTTAAATGATTTTCAGAAATTATTAGGAGATATTAATTGGCTGAGACCTTATTTACATGTCACTGCTGCAGATTTGAAGCCTCTTTTTGAAATACTGCAGGGGGA
>NW_007253867.1:2174-6552 GCF_000164805.1 Carlito syrichta | reverse complement strand
AGGTAGCTAAATAGTTAAGTCTGTTGACTAGCAGGATGGCTACTTTGTTAGGTCAGCCAGTTAAGTCTGCTGGCTGGCTACTGGCTAGCTAGTTAGCTAGGCAATTAAGTCAGCTGTCTAGCCAGTTGGCCAGCTAGTTAAGTCAGATAGTTTATTCAGCTGGCTAACCAGCTGGCTAGCTAGTTAAGTCAGCTCCTTAAATCAGTTGTCTAGCAAGCTGGCTAGCTAGTTAAAAAGCTAGTAACGTCAAATGTGTAGCCAGCTGGCTCGCTAGTTATTTCAGCTGCTTAAGTCATCTGGTTAGCTAACTAGCTAGCTAGTTAAGTCAGCTAGATATGTCAGCTAGCTAGCTAGATAAGTCAGCTCCTTAAGTCAGCTAGCTACATGATAACTAGCCAGGTAGTTAGCTAGCTAGTTAAATCAGCTAGTTAAATCAGTTGGCTAGCTAGGTAGCTGGCTAGTAACATTAGCTAGTTTAGTCAGCGGGCTAGCTAGTTAAGTCAGTTCATTAAGTCAGCTGGCTATCCAGATGCCTAGCAGCATAGGTAGCTAGTTAAGTCAGCTGGCTAGCCAACTGGCTAGATAGTTAAGTCACCTAGTTAAGTCAGCTCGCTGGTCAGCAGTTTAACTTGGTAGTTAGGTAGTTAAGTCAACTGGCAAGTCAGTCAGCTATGCAGGTAAGTAGCTAATTAATTCAGCTAGCTAACCATCAGGCCTTTAGTTATTTCAGCTAGTTAAGTAAGCTGGCTGTCCAGCTGTCTAGTTATGTAGCTTGCTATTTAAGTCTGCTGGCAAGCCAGATGGCTACTTCATTAAGTCAGCTAGTTAAGTCAGCTGACTAGTCAGCTTCCTAGGTGTGTAGCTAGCTAGTTATGTCAGCTGTGTTGCCAGCTGGCTGGATAATTCACTCACCTAGATTTGTCAGCTGACTAGCCAGCAGGCTTGCTAGGTATCTTGCTAGTTAAGTCAGCTGGCTAGACAGATGCCTAGCTAGATAAGGCACCTAGTTAATTCAGGTTGATAGCCATCTGGCTAGCTAGGTAGCAAGTTAGTTAATTCAACTAGCTACAAAGGAGGCCAGCTAGTTAAGAAACTAGTTAAGTCAGGTGGCTATCCTGCTAGCAAGCTAGGTAGTGACCTAGTTAAGTCAGTTGGCTAGCCAGCTGGCTAGCTAATTAAGTCTGCTAGTTTAATCAACTGGTTATCCAGATGGCTAGAGAGGTAGAGAGCTAGTTTAATCAGCTGTCTAGCCAGCTGGATAAAGTTATATCAGCTAATTTACTCACCTGGCTGGTCAGATGCCTAGCTCATTAATCAACTAGTGAAGTCAGCTGGCTAAACAGCTGGCTAGCTAGTTAAGTCATTTCTTAAAGTCAGTTGTCTAGCCAGCTCGCTAGCTAGTTTAAAAGCTAGTTAAGTTAGAGGGGTAGACAGCTAGCTAATTAGTTATTTCAGATAGTTAAGTAGGTGGCTAGTTAGGAAGCTAACTATTTAAGTCAGCTAGTTATGTCAGCTACCTAGCTAGTTAATCAGCTAGTTAAGTCGGCTAGGCAGATAAATATTTAGTTAGGTAGTTAGCTGGTTATTACTGCTAATAACGTCAGTTGACTATTTTGGTAGCTAAATAGTTAACTCAGCTTGTTAAGTAAGCTGGCTAGTAGTTAAATCTGCTAGTTTAGTCCACTGGCTAGCCAGCTGCCTAGCTGGGTAGCTAGCTAGTTAAGTCACTGGCTAGTCAGCTTGCTAACTAGTTGTCACCTAGTTAAGTCAGCTCACTTGCCAGCTGGTTAGCTAGGTAGATAGATAGTTAAGTCAGCTGCCATGCCAGCGGGATATATGGTTAGTTAGCTAGTTAAGTTAGCTGGCTAGCCAACAGGGTAGCTAGTAATATCAGTTATTTAAGTCAGTTGGCTAGCCAGCTGGCTAACTAGCTAAATCAGCTAGTTGAGTCATCTGGCCATTCAGCTGGCTAACTGGTTAAGTCAGCTATTTATTTCAAGTGGCTAGGCAACTGGCTAGCTAGGTAGCTAGCTCATTAATTCAGCTGGCCAGCTAGCCGGCTTGTTGGTTAAGTCAGCTAGTTAAGTAAGCTGGCTAGCCACCTGACTAGGTACTTAGCTAGCTAATTAAGTCAGCTGGCTAGTTGGCTGCCTAACTTATTAAATCAGCGTGTTAAGTGTGATGGCTAGCTGGCTGGCTAGGTAGGTAGCTAGATAGATAAGTCAGCTTGCTAGCCAGCAGTCTAGCTGTTCAATTCAGCTAGTTAAGTCAACTGGTTAGCCTGCTGCCTAGGTAGGTAGCTAGCTAGCTAAGTGAGCTGGCTAGCTAGGCTGCTAGCTTAAATCAGCTAGGTAAATCACCTGGCTAGCCAGCTGGCTCGATAGGTAGCCAGTTAATTAAGTCAGTTGGCTAGCAAGCTGACTACCTGGTTAAGTCAGCTAGTTAATCAGCAGGCAACCAGCTGGCTACCTAGTTATGTCAGGTCATTAAGTCAGGTGGCAATCCAGCTGGTTAGCTAGTGAAAAAGCTAGTCAATTCAAATGGCTATCCGTCTGGCTAGCTAGTTATTTCAGCTAGTTAAATCAGCTGGCTAGCTAGGTCAGCAGCCATATAAGTCAACTAGCTTTATCCGGTTGCTAGCTAGTAAAGTCGGTATGATAATTCAGCTGGCTAGCCTGATACCTAGGTAGGTAGCTAACTAGTTAAGACACCTAGTTAAGCCAACTGCCTTGCTAGATAACCCGTTACATCAGCTAGTTAAGTCAGCTTGCTAGCTATTTAAGTCATCGAGTTAAGTCAGCTGGTCAGCCAGCTGCCTAGCTGGTTAATTATCCAGTTAAGTCAGCTGCCTAGCCAATTAGATAGCTAGTGAAGTAACCTAGTTAAGTCAGCTCACTAGCCAGTGTGTTAGCTGGGAGTCTAGGTAGTTAAGTCAGCTGGCAAGCAAGCTGGCTACGTAGCTCGCTAGTTAAAGTCAGCTGGCTATCCAGTTGGCTAGCTAGGTAGCTAGGAAGTTAAGCCAGCCTGCTAGCGAGCTGGTTAGCTAGCTAATTCACCTAGTTAAATCAGTTGACTAGACAACTGGTTATCTATGTAGCTAGATAGTGATGTCAGCTATCTAGCCAACTGGCTACCTAGGTAGCTTGCTATGCTAGTCAGCTGCCTATACAGTTGGCTAGCTAGTTAAGACCCTAGTTATGTCAGCTGACTAGTCAGCTGGCTTGCTATATAGCAAGCTAGTTAATTAGGCTGAATAGAATGCAGGCTAGCAATTTAAGTTTGCTAGTTAAGAAAGCTGGATAGCCAGCTGGCTAGCTAGATAGGGAGGCAGTTAAGTCAATTGTCTAGCCAGCTGGTTAACTAATTAAGTCACCTAGATTAGTCTGCTGGCTAGCCAGCTAGCTAGCTACTTAGAGAGCTTGTTAAGTCAGCTGGATAGCCAGTTGGCTAACTACTTAAGTCAGCTAGTGGAGTCAACTGGCTAGCCAATGACTAACTGGTTAGGTCAACTCATTAAATCAGCTGGCTAGCCAGCTGGCTACCTAGGTAGCAAGATAGTTAAGTCAGCGGCTAGCTGGTTATGTCAGGTCATTAATTCAGTGGGCCAGCCAGCTGGCTAGCTAGTTATGTAAGCTAGTTAAGTCAGCTGGCCAGCCAGCTTGCTAGCTAGTTAAGTCAGTTGGTTAAGTCAGTTAGACAGCTTGCTAGCTAGGTAGATAGCTAATTAAGTCAGCTAGTTAAGTCAGCTGGCTAGCTAGTTAATTCAGTTAGTTAAATCAGCAGAATAGTCAGCTACATAGCATGGTAGCTGGCCAGTTATGTCAGTTCGCTAGCCAGCTGGCTAGCTACTTGTCACCTAATTAAGTTAGCTCACTGGCCAGCAGTTTACTTTGGTAGCTATGTATTTAATTCAGCTGTACTGCCAGCAAGCTGTGTAGGTATGTAGCTAGTTAAGTCAGCTGACTAGCCATCAGGTTGTCAAGTTTTGTAAGCTAGTTAAGTCAGTTGGCTGTCCAGCTTTCTAGTTAGGTTGCTAGCTAGTTCAGTCTGCTGGCTAGCCAACTGTCTACTTCATTAAGTCAGCAAGTTAAATCAGCTGGCTAGGTTACTGGCTATCTAGTTAGCTAGGCAATTAAGTCAGCTGGCTAGCCAGCTGCCCAGCTAGTTAAGTCAGCTAGTTTAGTCAGCTGGCTAACCAGCTGGATAGCTAGTTAAGTGAGCTGGTTAAGTCAGATTTCTAGCCAGCTGTCTTGCTAGTCAAAAAGGTAGCTAAGTCAGATGGGTAGCCACCTTGGTCGCTAGTTATTTCAGCTAGTTAAGTCAGCTGTCTAGCTAGGTGGCTAGCTAGTTAAGTCAGCTAGATATGTCAGATAGCTAC
>NW_007253867.1:0-947 GCF_000164805.1 Carlito syrichta | reverse complement strand
GCTAGCTATGTAGCTAGCTAGTTAATTCAACTGTCTAGAAAGCAGGCCAGCTATTTAAGACAGCTAGTTAAGTCAGCTGCCTAGCCAGCTGACTAGCTAGGTAATGACCTAGTTAAGGCAGTTGGTTAGCCAGCTGGCTAGCTAGTTAAGTCAGGTAGTTAAGTCAGCAGGCTATCCAGTTGGCTAGATAGGTAGACAGTTAGTTAAGTCAGCTGGTTAGCCAGCTGGATAACTAGTTAAGTCAGCTACTTTAGTCACCTGGCTGGTCAGAAGCCTAGCTTTTTAATCAACTAGTTAAGTCAGCTATGTAACCAGCTGGCTAGCTAGTTAATCACCTTGTTAAGTCAGTTGGCTAGCCACCTCCCTAGCTAGTTAAAAAGGTAGTTAATTCAGATGGCTAGACAGCTGGCTAACATGTTATTTCAGCTAGTTAATTCAGCTGGTATTGAGAAGCTAGCTAGATAATTCAGCTAGTAATGTCAGCTAGCTAACTAATTAAATCAACTAGTTAAGATGGCTACCTTGTTAGATAACTAGCTTTTTAGCTAGTTATTTATATCAGCTAGTAAATTCAGCTGAATTGCTAGGTAGCTAGCTAATTAAGTCAGCTATTTAAATCAGCTGGCTAGCCAGCTGTATAGCTGGGTAGCTAGCTTGTTATGTCAGTTGGCTGGCTAGCTGTCTAGCTAGTTAAGTCACCTAGTTAAATCATCTTACTAACCAGCTGGTTAGCTATATAGCCAGATAGTTAAGTCAGCTGTCAAGCCAAGGGGATACATAGGTACTAGCTGAAGGGTGCAGGAATCAACCAGTGGGGCAGCTCCCAGAATGGCACTGAGCATGATGAGGACATACCAGACATCAAAGTGCCTAAGTCCCGGCTTCTATGTGCAGAATTCCCCATGCGCAATGTTCAAACCTGCAAGACTCCAATCCTTAGCCAGCTT
>NW_007253866.1:20925-23778 GCF_000164805.1 Carlito syrichta | reverse complement strand
CCCTCTTCAACCCACTATCTGCTCCATTCTCTCCCCTCTGCTAACCACATTTTATTTCAGGGAGTAAACCTACAGCCCCACTGCACGGACAGATTCCAGGGCAGTGGGAAGTGGGTTCCACATTATCCACACACCTGTCAGCGAATACCAGGACCTGCAGACAGATTTTGAATCACAGCTCTCCCCTTAAGTACATCTCAAAACTGCAAAAAGGACCACCTCCAACCTACAGTGCAACTTCAGAATTGAACAAAGTAAGAGGACATACATAAAGAATAGGAGATTGAACAAACAAAAGTAAAACCAATCCCCTTACCCTTGAATAACAGAATTAAAGAAGACGGTGACATGGAGGGAAGGAAAAAGTAGGGAGGGGGAAAAACCGCACAAATGAAGAAAAACCAAAAGAAGAATATAGGTCTTGCACAAACCCCTGGGAAATCAGACACTGAGAAAACAGATTCTGGAACACAGACAATGAAGAGTCCCCAGAATGACTGGTTACATGCAACAAACCCAGCCATCAAGACATTAATGGAGAGAATTTAAAAAATTGAGGAGAGACATGAGGAAAATAGGAAGGAGCTGATGTCAGAAATGACAGCAGTAAAGAGTACTGTGATGGAAATTAACAACAGACTAATAAGCATGGAAAGCAGAATCAGCCAAGCAGAAGAAAGAATCTCAGAACTCGAAGACCAAAACACAGAACTAACCCAAACTGTCAAAAGCAGAAAAGAAGCTCAAAAAGACAGAACAAAACCTGCAAGAGATGAATGATCACTTCAAGAGACCAAACCTAAGAATAATTGGGCTTCCTGAGGCAGAAAGAGAAACCGAAGCCACACTGGAACAAACATTTCATGAAATCATTCAAGAAAACTTCTTTCATCTCATCAAGGATGAAAAAATTCAAACACAAGAGATTCAGAGAACCCCTGCAAGACAACAACTGAGAAGACCAACTCCCAGACATATAATAATTCGCCTAAACAAAGTAGGTATGCAAGGAAAAATCCCAAGGCAACAAGAGAAAAAGGCCAGACTACCTACCAGGGAAAACCAATTAGAATAGCAGCAGATTTATCCACAGAAACCCTTCAGGCCAGGAGAGCCTGGAGCCCTATCTTTAAAGTTCTAAAAGAGAAACAATTTCAACCAAGAATAACCTACCCAGCCAAACTAAGCGTCATAAATGAGGGAGAATTGAAATCTTTTCCAGATATCCAATTCCTAAGAACCTACGCTGCCACCAGACCACCTCTACAAGAAACACTTAAGAAAGTATTGGACACAGAAGAAAAAGAAAAAAGAACAACAACATTCTTCACAAGAGTACAGGCAAAAGATTAAAAACACACATGAAAACAACTCAAAAACCCAAAGAAAGACAACAAACAAACAGGAACAACTCTGTAAGAACCTTATGACAGGGGCCAACTCTTGCATTTAATTATTAGCCTAAATGTGAATGGACTAAGTGCATCACTGAAAAGACATAGATTGGCAAAATGGATAAAATATCATCAGGCAACAATCTATTGCCTTCAAGAGACTCACCTCACTAGAAAGGACATCCACAGACTCAAAGTAAGAGGATGGGAAACAAACTTCCAGGCGAACGGAATACAAAAGAAAGGAGGAGTAGCCATCTTAATTTCAGACAAAATACCCTTCAAACTATTAAAAATCAAAAAAGATACAGAAGGCCACTACATAATGATAAAAGGCTCAATCCATCAACAAGAAATATCTATCCTAAATATATATGCACCCAACATAGGTGCGCCAATTTTCATAAAGCAGCTTCTTGGAAAACTAAAGAAAGATATTGACTCTAACACTATCATAACTGGGGACTTCAATACCCCACTCACAACCATAGACAGATCATCAGGACAAAAAATCAGCAAGGAGATCCGGAACCTCAATGTAACTTTGGACCAAATGGACTTAATTGATACCTACAGAACACTCCATCCAAAGACCACAGAATACACATTCTACTCATCACCACATGGAACATATTCTAAGATCGACCACATACTCGGCCATAAATCAAGCATAAGCAAATTTAAAGGGACTGAAATTCTACCAAACACCTTCTTGGACCACAGTGGAATAAAAATAAACATTGACACCAACAAAGTCCCCCCAAAACCCACAAAGACATGGACACTAAACAGCATGATGCTAAACAACTCCTGGGTCAACGACGAAATCAAAATAGGGATCAAAAGATACCTGGAAACAAATGAAAATGAAGAAACATCTTACCAAAATCTCTGGGATGCCCTGAAAGCTGTAGTAAGAGGGGAATTTATATCCCTACAAACACACATGAAGAAAATGGAAGGAACAGAAATTGACAGCCTAACAAGCCACCTATGGAAGCTGTAAAAGCAAGACCACAAAAACCCTAATTTCAGCAGAAGAATCCAGATCACCAAAATAAAAGCCCAAATCCAGGACATAGAAGACAAAAAGATAATACACAAAATCAATGAAACAAAAAGCTGGTTCTTCGAAAGGGTAAACAAGATTGATGATCCCCTAGCTAGACTGACCAAGAAAAAACGAGAAAAAAACCAAATAAGCATAATCAGAAACACAAAAGATGAAGTCACATCTGACCCTGAAGAAATACAAAAGATCATTAGAGACTACTACATACACTTGTATGGAAACAAACTTGAAAACCATAAGGAAATGGAGGACTTTCTGACATCACACAACCTACCTAGGTTGGAACAAGAAGAAATTGAGACCCTAAATAGACCAATAACAATCAAAGGAATCGACTACGTAATAAGAAAACTTCCTACAAAAAAAAAGCCCTGGTCCAGATGGCTG
>NW_007253866.1:1607-20371 GCF_000164805.1 Carlito syrichta | reverse complement strand
ATGATATGATGGTGTACCTTGAAAACCCAAGAGAATCTGTCAAAGGCCTCCTTACATTGATAAAGGCCTTTGGCAAAGTCTCAGGATACAAAATAAATATACAAAAGACAATCGCATTTCTCTACACCAATAATAAACAAACAGAAAGCCAAATAAAAAACACAATTCCATTCACAATAGCCACAAAAAAAAATGAAATAACTTGGCATCTTCCTAACCAGAGACGTGAAAGACCTTTACAATGAAAATTACAAAACACTGCTCAAAGAAATCAAAGATGACATGAACAAGTGGAAAAATATCCCATGCTCATGGATCAGAAGAATCAACATTGTGAAGATGTCCATCTTACCTAGGCAATCTACAAATTCAATGCAATACCCATTAAATTACCAACAACATTCTTCTCAGACCTAGAAAAAACAACACAGGAATTAATATGGAAACACAAACGTCCAAGAATAGCCAGAACAATCCTCAGTAAAAAAAACAAAGCAGGTGGTATCACAATACCAGACTTCAAACTTTACTATAAAGCTACAATCATCAAAACAGCTTGGTATTGGTACAGGAACAGGTATATAGATCAATGGAACAGAATTGAGATTCCTGAAGCAAAACCTCAATTCCTCAACCAACTCATCTTCGACAAAGCCCCCACCACCTACCAGTGGGGAGAGGGGAACCTATTCAGTAAATGGTGCTGGGAAAACTGGCTGACCACATGCAGAATATTGAAACAGGACCCCTATCTATCCCCATGCACAAAGATTAACTCCAAATGGATCAGAGACCTAAATGTAAAACCTCAAACCATAAGAACCTTAGAAAAGGAAGAAAATACTCTCATGGAAATCGAAACTGGCATCCAATTCCTGTACAAAACTCAAAACTCACAGGACTTAAGAGAGAAGATAGACAAATGGGACCTTATTAAACTGACAAGCTTCTGCAAAGCCAAAGAAACCATCAAGAGAGCAGGGAGACAGCCTACAGACTGGGAAAAAGTATTTGCCAACTCCAGGTCTGACAAAGGCTTAACATCCTGGATCTACAAGGAACTGAAGCGTACTGAAAAGAAGAAAACAAACAACTCCATTATAAAATGGGCAAAAGATATGAACAGACACTTCACAAAAGAAGACATTCGAGAAGCCAACAAACACATGAAGAAATGCTCAACCTCACTAATCATCAGGGAGATGCAAATCAAAACCACACTGAGATACCACCTAACTCCAGTCAGAATGGCCATTATCAACAACTCAAAAAATAATAGCTGCTGGAGAGGGTGTGGTGAAAAGGGAACACTTCTACACTGCTGGTGGGAGTGTAAACTAGTGCAACCTCTGTGGAAAGCAGTGTGGCGATTCCTAAAAGCTCTAAAAATTGACCTTTCATATGACCCCGCAATCCCCCTACTGGGAATATACCCTGAAGAACACAAATCACTCTATAAAAAAGATACCTGCACACGTATGTTTATCGCAGCATTGTTCACAATAGCAAGAACCTGGAAACAACCATGCTGCCCATCAAAAGAGGACTGGATTAAAAAAATGTGGTACATATACACGATGGAATACTATGCAGCCGTAAAAAAGAACAAAATCATGAATGTCGCAGCAACCTGGATGGAACTAGAGTCTATAATACTGAGTGACTTCTCACAGAAACAAAGACCAGAATATCACATGTTCTCACTCATATAATGGACCTTGAACATCCAATGTAATACTATAAGAAAATGACTGACGGTACTGGGAAACTATGGGGGGGATGGGATTAACAGTAGCAAACATCTGTCTGGGGCTGGGAAAACACCTCTTATCAACAGGGTGTCTGAATGAAACATAATTGTACACCTAACCCTTAACTGTACCCCACAAAACCATAATAAAAAATACTGATTAATTAAAAACAAACAAACAAACAAAAAACAAAACAAAAAAAAGTGGGCAAAAGACATGAATAGACACTTTTCAAAAGAAGATATACAGGTAGCCAACAGACACATGAAAAAGTGTCAACCTCACTCATCATCAGAGAAATGCAAATCAAAACCACATTGAGATACCACCTAACCCCAGTAAGAATGGCCATCATTAATAAACAACAACAGACGCTGGTGAGGATGTAGAGAAAAAGGATCACTTCTACACTGCTGGTGGAAATGCATACTAGTGCAACCTCTTTGGAAGACTGTGGCGATTTCTGAAAGAACTAGAAATTGACCTTGCATATGACCTGGCAACTCACCTATTGGGAACATACTTGGAGGAACTCAAATCATTCAACAAAAAAGATACCTGCACACTTATATTTGTTGTAGCTCTATTCACAATAGCAAAAATAAAAAATAAAAAATAAAAATGGAACCAACCATGTTGCCCATCAAAGCTGAACTGTATAAAAAAATGTGGTCTACATCTTCACAATGGAATATTATGCAGCCATAAAGAAAAACAAACATATGGATTTCACAGCAACTTGGATGAATTTGGAGCCTATCATATTCAGTGAGCTATCACAGAAACAAAGAGAAGAGTACCATATGTTCTCACTCATAAGTGGACCTTGAACTATTATAGTACTATAGAAAGGGTTTTGCAGTAGTGGGAAACTGTCAGGGGAGGGGGGTGGGATTGGCAGTTGAGGGAAACTGCTAGGGGAGGGATGGGCATACCTCATCCCCAAGGTTACCTGCACAATCAACATTTGTATACCTAACCCTGAATTGTACTCCACATCTTTATGATAATAATAATAAAAAGACCAACAGACAGTCTGCAGAAAGGAAAAAAAAAATTAAATTACGGACTAATAAATGTACAAATATAAAAGTAATAAAATATCACTTCTGAACAGAAGTAATCATGATTAACATTTCAATGTATGATATTAGGCTATTATTTTTTCTATATATGTTTGTGTATATATGTATATATACATGCATACACATTGACACACAAATATAAGTATATATGCACACATTTAGTTTTCAGTATTGACCTATGCATTTTCATTTATTTTTGTATATCTATAAACACTTGTACATACATATAATCATGCAGCATATATTATCAAACCTATTTTTAATATTTATGACATATTATAAGCATTTGTATATGTGTATAGTTACACTATGATTTCACACTTCCTCATAGTTTCTTCTTTATGATTTATAATTTAATTCATGCAACCTATAATATACTGCTTGGACATTTATGCTGATTCCAATTTTACTTTGGTACTTTAGCAACATTTTAATGGAAATATAGGTACTATACTTCCTTTTCCTTATCTGACAGTGCATTTAGAAAAAAAGTTCATAAGTTGAATTGGTTTAGTGCTACCTTGTGTAGACTTTTAAGATTTATTTCCAAAGTTATCCTCCAGAACAACTATATTATTGATTTATTGTAACTATTACATATAAAGAATGAAAAAAAAGTTTGTGTTATATTTAGCAATATTTTGCCAAATCTACCTTTTTTTCGGTTTGGTAGTTTTATTTATTGAAAGCAAAAAAAAAACTTTTTACCCACAAAGCTTATCAGCTATGTACTTTATGGTTTCTGCTTTTACTGATATGCTTTAAAAATCTTTTTACATTCCAAAATCATAACAAAAAATATTCATTGTATTTTCTTTTACTGCTTTTATGAAAAGGGAAAAGGAGAAAAAGAAACTGAAATTTGTTATTTTCTCTTATTTTCTTATGGTAATAATAGCTGGCCTTTATTGAGTCCTTGCTACTTGGCATTCTCTACATTAAGCATTACTGTGTGTGTGTGTGTAATTTTATAACAGAGGATCATATGTTTGGAAATGTGTTACTGACCTGAGTTCATACAGTTAGTATTTGGCAGAGCCAAAAGTTGAACGTTTATATATTTTTGACTGCATTTCTTCCACATCATTCCACTTCTCCACAACATTATATTGTTTTTATTTAATAAGTCCATCTAGATTTTGTAGTGGTGTCTACTTCTGAGAACAAGAACAAAACACCCCAAGATAGATCATGGATCACCTAGGGAACCAGGACTCAGGGATCTTGTGCTGAACTCTCCTAGCTGGTTCTGGTTGATGCCCAAACACACAGAAAATAACTACAGGGGAAAATACAACATCTTGCCCCTTGCTTTGCTCAATAAAAATAAGATTTTTTTTCTTTTTAAATTTCAAGGATACTGGAATATAAAAATTAACCAAGTTTCTTCTGAATGAAAACGTTACAGACTTCGCTCTTTGTTACAAAGCTCACTGGAGATGCTGCATTTCCTAAGATAATTTTTTCCATAGCTTCCTTAATTTTACACAGCGCTGCTTCCAATCAAGAAAACTGCTTTAATTTAGAATCAAAATCCAGAGAAGTAAGGATATTATAAGTGTTATAATATCATAATGGACTCTAAAAGAAAGACAACAGTGAAACTGTTGCCTCCTGAGGACACCACAAAATATCATTGAATGAGCTCGAAATAGAATACAGTTATTAGATATTCATTTCCAACCACTGGATCACATAGTTACTTTCAGTTAGTGATACAGTGAAATGGTCTCTAAAGAGTCTTAAAGAATATTATTATTTTTATAAGATAAAAAGTAAATGCTTTTAGCCCACATTTTCTTCATCATAGAGACAGGTTTTTATTTAATTACAAAAAACAATAGCTGGTCATAAAAATCAAACAATATAAAATTATTAAACGTAAAGACCACCTTTGTAACTGCACAATTTATTTATAAATGTATTTTTAATTAATGAGTTTATATGAGGAATATTTTTCTCTAACTTGCTTTAATTTAGTATTATATCTTATTCATTTTTTTCCATTTTAGTACTAGGCTTAATTTATTCTTTTTATGGCTCACAGATAGTTGTGGTAAGCATATAGCACAGCTAAGTTAGCTTTCACTGATGGATGGACATTCTGTATATTTTCAATGATTAGCTATTATAATTTTAACATACACGCATATCTCATACATATTCTCATTATATATATATATTTACAAATACATGCACTTCTATTAACATACATATGCCTTAACTGTAATTCCTATAAAATAGGTTTAGATGTATGTATGTATATATATTGTGTATACACACACACATATATGATCAAATATAATATATTTGATCATATATATGATTCTCTTTGTATACCAAAAGTAGAATGCATGAATGAGAGATTAGGAAGAACTTAAATTTTGATAGATATAGATAAATCATTTGCAAAATAGCATATATCAAAAGCATCAACATCGTATTAGAATGTCATTTCCTCAACTGATTGTTAATTCAATTCACTATTGTAAATACAATGAAAATAATGTGTTATCTCATGATTGCCCATCATTTGTATAAGGAAAGGGAGCTTTTTGCTTTGTTTCCAGTTATTTCAATGAAGAATAAGAAAATGGTTTCTGAGTCTATGAACTAAGTATCTTGTGATGTATTTTCCTCTCTATAGTCTTGCTGGAAGAAATAATAATAATGAAAATATAAGTATTAATTTGTATAATTTTATTCATCTTACAGTTTATAAGTACTTGAATGTGTTGTATTTCTTGAATCCTCATAGCATCTGTGTTCAGTTATCATGGCAGTGATTATTATTATAGCTTTGTAGAAACTGAGAGGAAACTGAAAGTCAGAGAAATGACGTGACTTTACCAAGGTCACACAAGATCAAATGAGCTAATGTGTGAATATTATTTTGAAATTGCAAAGATTCTCGTATAACTTAAGAAATGAGAATTTGAAGATGACAACCCCTTTACTTTACTGAATAAAATGACATTTATTTATCTGGGCTGAAAAGCTGGGATACACCAAAGGATTAAAATTGACATGTTTGAGAAAGCTTTTTCCCTGTGTTTACAGACTATTCTGAGACAGGTGCATGTCAGGACATAGCTGCCACTGCCTACCAAGCAAAATCTTTGCTGGAATGGTCTTTGCAAGAGCTGGGCATAAATTTTTTATGGACTGCTGCAAGGGACCTGAAGCAAGAATTCTTCAAACAGTCCTGGCAGCTTCAGGTTATATAAAGTACTGAAAAATGAAAGATGCAAACGAGAGTGAGCAAGGGAGCTCACCAGTATAGCCAGTATAGACAGCAAAGACTTTTTACATCTTGCATTATTGCTTTTTCTTCTTTGGTGGATAATTAGTTTTTACTCCAGGAAATAGGTAGGATACCTGAATCTAATGTTTAACATACAAACATACCTGAATCTAATGTTTAACATACAAACGTAAACACATTCAACAAACATGCGAATGTATGCACACAATCACAGGGATGAACATACTCACATATAAACTTATATGCACACACTAATGCATTCTTCCACAATGGAAACAGGAACAGAGATAAAGTATGTACATTCACATTACCAGTACATACATTATTCAGACTTATACTCACAACTACCTAGAGTGTTCATACAAACTGATAGAATCACACCCAACATATAAATGTATACATGCAAAAACAAGATGTTTATAGAGTGCATGCCTGCTTAAATGATATGTAAAAGTATTTACGTGCAGTAAGAAATAAAAATGCATATTGTTCAGAGACAAGAGTTTTAAAATCAATGTAACCCAGATAATAAATCTTACCTAGCATGTTATGAAAACAATTACATCAAAATTACATTCTAATACCCCTAAAAGAGTCTAACTCTAAAATCTAAAATATTTAGCAATTCAATCTAGTAATGTCCCCATAAGAATAATATATCATGAAAAACTTGGTTTTATCTCAGAAATTTACAAGCTTACATTTATAAATTTGTAGAACTTTGCTTTTGTTTAACAAAATTTATTATTTCTAAACATACAGCTGAGGGCATTTCATCATTTTATTAGTAAACATTTACCAAGCCCTAATATACTCTAAACACTATGGTAAATTCTGTAAAATTAAAATGAATAGGTTATAACACTTGCCTCTCTGGAGATCCTGGGATATTAATGCAACTGATAGTTATAAACCAGTATGGCAAGTGCCTGGCAGTACTGTTTAAGAAAATACAAATGTTCTATGGAAAGGCTTCTCAAATAACCTGTGAGAAAGATTAGCTCAGGAGAGCAACAACAAGAGAGTGATGCCTGAGTTGCATCTCAAAAGGCAATTTAAAAAGTATTTTAAAATAGTAAGGAAAATAATTTAGATGATGACAACAGAATGAATAAAACACAAACAATTCTAATATAAAATGGACATGAGAATAACTTCAAGAACTTTGGCAATCAGCACATAAGACAAAGAAAATTCAGTATCAGAGACTGGTGGTGAATATGTAATTAAGAACGTTGTTTTCCTGTAGTTTGTTTGTATTTGTTTTCCTGTAGTTTAAGCAAGGTCTTAAGCAGAAAAGTTACTCAATCAGATTTATTTTCATATTACTTTCTGCTATTTGGGAGGGAATAAAATTCAGTTGTTCAGATTTGAGACAAGGAGACATTTTAAAAGATTAAGTTGTCTAGGCCAGATGATGAAAACATGTCTCTGATCAATGTTAATGGAGCAGAAAAGAATGGATTGAATTTTTAAAATACCAAAGATCCAAAAACTTGACAAAAATTAATAATTATTCAAATGGGAATGTGAGAGAGTAGTTTCTAATGTTGTTAGGATTGTTTGAAACTCAGGGAAGAAGTCTGGGTTGAAAATAATGTAGAATGAGTTAATAGCTTATATCAGGGGTGCTTAGAGCTTGATTATCAGGGGTATAAGTAGTTTTGGATGAATAATCAGCCTGATGGAATTATAAGTTTATTATAATCTAGCAGATGGACAATGGAAAAGGATCCTTCAAAGGTGCACAAATAATCTGAGACAGGCAAAAATAACTAAGCTTATGTTATAACAGAATCTAACAGAGTTAACAATTTAAGATTAGTCAAAAACAACAGCAAACTATGAAAAATAAAACCATCAATTGGTGTCTTTTTTTTCCTCTTTTAATTTATATTTTAAAATTGTGGGGTACAATTCAGGTTTAGGTATACAAATATTCATTGTGCAGGTACACTTGATGAGGTGTGCCCCCTCCCAGGCAGATATCAAAGACAGTCAATCCAACCATCCCGCCTCCCTTTCCCCCCTCCACTCCCTTGCAGTTTCCTGCTACTGTCAGTCCTTTTCTTACAGTATTAGGGTAGTTGTTCAAGGTTCACTTATGAGTGAGAACATGTGATACTCAGTTCTTTGTTTCAGGGAGAGATCACTTAATATTATAAACTCTAATTTCATCCAGGTTGCTGCGAAGTTCATGATTTTGTTCTTCTTTATGGCTGTGTAATATTCCATTGTGTATATGTATCACATTTTTTGAATCCAGTCTTCTTTTGATGGACAGCATGGTTGGTTCCATCTTCTTGCTATTGTGGACAATGCTGTGATAAACATATGTGTACATGTATCTTTTTTATACAGTGATTTGAGTTCTTCTGGATATATTCCCAGTAGGGGGATTGCAGGGTCATATAGGAGGTTGATTTTTATAACACTTAGGAATAACCACACTTATTTCCACAGAGGCTGTTCTAGGTTACACTCCCACCAACAGTAGGGAAGTGTCCTCTTTTCGCCACATCCTCTCCAGCGTCTGTTATTTTTTGAGTTATTGATGATGGCCATTCTGACTTGAATTAGGTGGTATATCATTGTAGTTTTAATTTGCATCTTCTTGATGACTAGTGAGGCTGAACATTTTTTCATGTGTCTTTTGGCTGCTCGTATGTCTTCTTTTGAGAAGTATCTATTCATATCTTTTGCCTACTTTGTAATGGGGCTATTTGTTTTTTTCTTTTCGGCATGTTTGAATTCCTTATAGATTCTTGATGTTAGGCCTTCGTCAGACATGGAGTTGGCAAATATTTTTTTCCAGTGTGGGCTGTCTCCTTGCTCTCTTGATGGTTTCTTTGGCTTTGCAGAAGCTTTTTAGTTTCATGAGGTCCCGCTTGTCTATCTTGTGTCTATGACTGGGCACCTTGGATTTTGATCAGGAGTTGGTTGCCAGTTCCAACTTCCATAAAAGTGTCTCCTGCATTTTATAAGATTCTTACAGTTTGAGGTTTTACATTTAGGTCTGTGACCCATTTAGAGTTAATTTTTATGTATGGTGATTGGTAGGGGTCCTGTTTCAATCTTCTGTATGAGATCAGCCAGTTTTCCCAACACTGTTTACTGAATAGGTTTTCCTCTCCCCAGTAGTTGGTGGTGGAGGCTTTGTGGAAGATGAGTTGGTTGAGAAATTGAGGTTTTGCTTCTGGAATCTCAATTCTATTCCATTGGTATATATGCCTGTTCTTGTACCAATATCAGGCTATTTTGATTATTGTAGCTTTATAATAAAGTTTAAAGTCTGGGAGTGTAATATCTCCTGCTTTGTTTTTGTTGTTTTGTTTTGTTTTGCTGAGTATGGTTCAAGTTATTCTTGGTTGTTTATGTTTCCATATGAATTCCTTTATTGTTGTTTCTAGGTCTGAGAAGAATGTTGCTCATAATTTGATTGGTATTGCATTAAATCTGTAGATTGTCTTAGGTAAAGTGGACATCTTAACAATATTGTTTCTTCCAATCCGTGAGCATGGAATATTTTTCACTTTTTTGTTATCTTTGATTTCTTTGAGCAATGTTTTGTAATTTTCATTGTAAAGGTCTTTCACATCTCTGGTTAGGAAGATGCCAAGGTATTTCATTTTTTTTTTTTTGTGATGATTGTGAATGAAATTGGGCTTTTTATTTGGGTTTCAGTTTATTATTGGTGTATAGAAATATGATTGTCTTCTGCACATTTATTTTATACCCTGAGACTTTGCCAAAGTCTTTTATCAGTGCAAGGAGGTTTTTGACAGATTCTCTTAGGTTTTCAAGGTATAGAATCATGTTGTCTGCAAAGAGAAATAACGTGACTTTCTCTTTTCCTATTTGGATACCCTGATCACCTTCTCTTCTCTTATTGCTCTAGCTAGGACTTCCAAAACTATGTTGAACAGGAGGGGTGAGAATGAGCATCCTTGTCTTGTTCCAGTTTCCAGGGGAAATGGTTCCAATTTCTGTCTGTTTAGTGATATGCTGGCTGTAGGTTTCTCATAGATAGCTCTTACTATTTTGAGGCATGTTGTACTTATGCCTAGATGTTCGAGGGTTTTTATCAAGAAGGGGTGCTGGATTTTGCCAAAAGCTTTTTCTGCATCTAATGATATAATCATGTGGTTTTGTTTTTATGTTTGTTGATGTGTTTAATTACTTTTATGGTCTTACGTATGTTGAACCATCCTTGCATCCTGGGGATGAAGCCTCCTTGGTCATGATGGATGATTTTTGTGATGTGTTGTTGAATTCAGTTTGCTAGGATCTTGTTGAGAATTTCAGCATCTATGTTCATCAAAGATGTTGACTTGTAGTTCTCTTTCTTTGTTGGATCTTTACCTGGTTTGTGTATCAATGTGATTTTAGTTTCATAAAATGATTTGGGGAGTGTTTCATCTTTCTCAATAGCCTGGAATACTTTCAATAGGATTGGTATCAGTT
This sequence comes from Carlito syrichta, assembly GCF_000164805.1. NCBI lineage: Eukaryota > Metazoa > Chordata > Mammalia > Primates > Tarsiidae > Carlito > Carlito syrichta. Next base: position 9,806 of record NW_007253866.1, on the reverse strand, counting down.
CCTCCTTGTATGTTTTGCAGAATTCTGCAGGAAGGCCATCTGGCCCAGGGCTTTTTGTGTAGATAGTTTTCTTATGACATAGACAATTTCCTTGATTGTCTATTTAGGACCTCAATTTCTTCTTGTTTCAATCTAGGGAGGTTGTGTGATGTCAGAATGTCCTCCATTTCCTTTAGGTTTTCAAGTTTGTTTCCATACAATTGTACATAGTAGTTTCTGTTAATCTTTTGCATCTCTTCAGGGTCACTTGTGACTTCATCTTTTTTGTATCTATTCAGTTTATTTGGACTTTTTCTCTTTTCTTCTGGTCAGTCTGACTAGGGGACCATCCATCTTGTTTATTCTTTCAAAGAACCAGCTTTTTGTTTCTTTGATTTTTTTATATTATCATTTTGTCTTCTATGTCCTGGATTTGTGCTTCTATTTTGGTGATCTGGCTTCTTCTTCTGAAATTGTGGTTTTGCTTTTCTAGCTTCCTTAGGTGACTTGTTAGTCTGTTAACTTTAGATCTTTCCATTTTCTTCATGTGTGCTTGTAAAGATATGAATTCTCCTCTTACTACTGATTTCATGCCATTCCAGAGGTTTTGGCAAGATGTTTCTTCATTTTCATTTGTTTCCATGTACCTTTTATCTGTTTTGATTTCCATGTTGACCCAGGAATTGCTTAGTATCATACTGTTTAGTGTCCATATATTTGTGGGGTTTGGGAGAACTTTGTTGGAGTTTATATTGATTTTTATTTCACTGTGGTCTGACAAGGTGCATGGCAAAATTTCAATCTTATGAAATTTGTTTATGTTTAATTTATGGTCAATGATGTGGCTGATTTTGGAGTATGCTCCATGTGTTGATGAGTAGAATTTATATTCTGTGGTCGTTGGGTGGAGTGTTCTGTAGGTATCTATTAAATCCATTTGTTCAAGAGCCTCATTGGGGTTCTGGATCTCCTTGTTGATTTTTTTGTCTTGATGATCTGTCTAGGGTTGTGAGTGAGGTATTAAAGTCCCCAGCTAAGATAGTGTTAGAGTCAGTCTATTTTTTAAGTTTGCCTAGATGCTGCTTTATGAATGTTGGTGTTCCTATGTTAGGTGCATATATGTTTAGGATGGATATATCTTGCTGATGATTTAACCTTTTATCATTATATAATGACCTTCTTCATCTTTTTAAATTTTTGATAGCTTAAAGAGTATTTTATCTGAGATTAAGATTGCAACTCCAGCTTTCTTTAGTGTTCTATTCACCTGAAATTTTGCTTCTCATCCTCTTACTTTGAGTCTATGAGTGTCCTTTCTGGTGAGATGAGTCCCCATAGACAATATATTGTTGCCTGATGATATTTTATTCATTTTGCCTTTCTATGTCTTTTAAGGGGTGCATTTTGTCCATTCACATTCAGACTTTTATTGAAATGTGAGAATTTATCCCTGTCATGATGTTCTTATAGAGGTGTTATTGTTCCTGTTTGTTTGCTGTGTTTCTTTTGATTTTTGGGTCGATTCATGTGTGTTTTCAACCTTTTTCCTGTACTCTTGTGAAGAATGTTGTTGTTCTTTTTTCCCTTTCATCTGTGCTTAATACTTTCTTAAGTGTTTCTTGCAGAGCTGGTCTAGAGTTGGCATAAGTTCTTAGGGATTGAATGTCTGGGAAAGATTTTAATTCTCCCTCACTGATGAAGCTTGACTGGGTAGGTTATTCTTGGTTGAAATTGATTATCTTTGAGAACTTTGAAGATTGGGATCCAAGCTCTCCTAGCCTGAAGTGTTTCTGCAGATAAATCTGCTGCTATTCTAATTGGTCTTCCCTTATAGATAGTCTTGTCTTAACTTTATCTCTTGCTGCCTTTAGGATTTTTTTCTATCTAATTTTTTTAGGTGATTTATTATGTGTCTAGGAGTTGGTTTTCTCATTTACTGTCTTGCAGGTGTTCTATGAATCTCCTGTGTTTGAATGGTAGCATCACTGATGAGATAAGGAAAGTTTTCTTGAATAATTTCATGGAATATTTGTTCGAGGGTGGTCTCTGTCTCTCTTTCTGCTTCAGGAAGTCTTAGGTTTGGCCTGTTGAAGTTACTGCTCATCTCTTGAAGGTTTTGTTCTATCTTTTTAAATTTCTATGTCTTCAACAGTTTGGGTTTGCTGTATAGTTTGGCTCTCAAGCTCTGCGATTCTTTCTTCTGCTTATCTAAATCTGCTTTGTATGCTTATCAATTTGTTATTTATTTCAATCATAGTATACTTTACTGCTGTCATCTCAGTTATCAACTCCCTCCTATTTTCCTCTTGTCTCTCCTCAATTATTTTTAATCTCTCTATTAATGTCTTGATATCTGGGTTTGTAGTTTGAGACCAGTCTTTCTGGAGCCTCTTCATTGTCTGCATTCTAAAATCTGTTTTCTCAGTATCTGACCTTCCAGGGGTCTGTAAGAGATCCATATTTTTCTTTTGGTTTTTCTTCATTTGTGTAGACCCCCCCCCACTTTTGCCCCCCTCTTCTACAATTCTGTTTTTCAGGGATGGTGGGGTTGCTTTTACTTCTTTTTTCTCAGTCTCCTATTCTACCTTATGTGGATCCTCTGGCATTGCTCAATTCTGAAGCTGGACTGTGGGTTGGGGGTTGTACTTTTTGCAATTTTGAGTTTTAGTTGAGGGAGGAGTTGTGATTCAGAATCTATCTGCAGATCCCAGTATCCACCAACTGGTGTATGGGCACCCTGGAACCCACTTCCCACTGCCTTACAATCTGTCCATGCAGTGAGGGTTTAGGTTTGCTCCCTGGAACAGAATGAGGTAATAAAAAGGAAAATAATGGAAGAAGGAGGGGTCAAGAGGAAGGTGGAGTGAGAGAAGAGTAAGGGTGAAAACAAACATAGTTAATAAGTGAAAAGAGTCACAAAGACAGAAAAGAGAAAAAAAAAACCCTAGAGCATACAGGTAATCACACAATCACATAGTCCAACAAAATCCTGCCTATTGATGTACTCTTCCCCTCCACAAACAGGGAGTCTAAAGAATAGAAAGAAGAAAGAAAAAAATCAGTAAAATAACAAAAGAAATTCAAGTATGAAAACGTTATCAAGCCAGAATGAAAGAGAGAAAAAAAGCCTACAATAAAAAGCAAACAAAAGTGAGCAAAACAGTCAAAAGATAAAAATAAAAACGAAAAACAAGGAATCAGACTAGCTCTGAGGTCCTTCCTGTATGTCCAAAGTTCCTTCATCTCTGATCTCTAGCCCCTCCCCCCCACTCTCATTGAATGCAGATAGGGTTACTCATAGCTTGGGTTAGTTGTTGCAGGCCTACTTTGGGAAGGGGGTGAGTTAGATCTGGGTTCACTCGGCTTGCTGGCTGTCAGGTCTGCCACACAAATCTAAGTTGCTGGTGTCTGATTCAGCCTGGGGGATGGACTTCTGTCTCTTTTGGTTTGATGAGATTACCTTAGGCAACAAGTTGGAGGCTGAGCAGAGCTGGGCGGGGTAATGCAAATCTCTGCCTGGTCCTGGATAAAGGAAAATGGCTGCAGTGGGTGACTCCTCACTGGGCATGGACTCCTCTCCAGCTTTCCCGATCCTCTCTCTCTGTTGATCAGATCCAGGTCTCCTGCTGATCCGTTATGAGAGGTGATGGTTGTGGGCCAGGCACCAGGCAATAAGAATCAGCTGGATTCAGTAGGCTTTTCTCAGGTGCATTCCCCTGAGTAGGAGATGATCCTGTGCTGGATCTTGCTGGCCACACTCCAATCTCAGGGCAGTGGGGCTTGCAGTCGGTCTCAGAGGGGGGACTTGGGTGCATGCACCTGATTATCCCCTCAGACAGACTTTCACACTCCCACCAGCTCCTGCCCACTCACTCAGAGTCTTTATGAACACTTGCCTCCACGGAGACTTATAGTCCAACCCGTTGGTTGCCATCTTAAGCTCCACCTCCTCAATTGGTGTCTTTAATGAAAGTAGTTTAAATAGTGTTGAGTGTAATTCAGACTGCAGAACATTTCATTAGAATGTGAGTTGACTGAGTGCAAACCCTGCTGAAGATAAGGTAAAAATGTCACTGGTTGTTAGAATTGGACTTTTTGAATAAAAAGTATTGAGCAAATTTAGGGTAACTTCAAGAAATTCAAAGGTTGATGGACAAGATCCAATACAAATATTTATTGAATTTCATGCAATAGGTTACTTTTCTAAGCTCTTTGAATGAAATATCTCTACTATCCCTATTTATAGAGGAGAAAATTGAGAATTAAGAGATAAATAATTTGTTCCTGGTTACTCATTTAGTAAATTGTAGAGTCAGAGCTTGAACACAAGCAATTTAGCCTCAGTCATTAGTTCTTTTAAGTATTAAACTACAGAGGACAATTAAGTGGCAGTGTTAAAATAAAAGAAAAAAAAAAGAAAAAAAACCCCCAAGACTTAGCAACATTCCATGGTAACTAAAAATGTGAGAATAATGAGGTGAAGAATACAGGTGCACTTTTTGATGGCATGGAGGAAGAAAAAATTCTACTGGACTTTGAAAAATAAAAATGGATGCGACTCAAAATACATTTATGCAGAAACTTAAAGTTAAGAAATACCATTTTTGAAAGCCTCACACTTTTTAGAAAAGAAGAAATTACTTTAATGTATTTTTATCTAATTGTGTAAATTCTTAAAAATTATTTCCTCCATCTTTAGCCAAACCTTTTGCCTACTCCTTAAATGTAATATCCTTCCATTCTTATACCTATCCCTGCATCTTAAACTTTTCCCACAAGATTGGCAAGTTTTTTTTTCATGGTGCTTCCAATTAACATTATTTCCTGTCAATTTCTTTGGAGATAGGCATACACTTGTATTACTATCACCACAACCTATGCCATAAACTTAACCATCACCATCAAAAATATTCTATTGCCTTCTTTCTTACTTTTTCTTCCTTCCCTCCCTCCTTCCTTCCTTCTTTCCTTCTTTCCTTTTTCTCTTTCTTTTTCTTCTTTCTTTTCTTTCTTCTCTCTCTCTCTTCCTCCTTTCCTCTCCCTCCCTTTTTTCCTCCTTCCTTCCTTTCATCCTTCCCTCTTTCTTCCCTTCATCCCTCCCTTCCTCTGTTCCTTCCCTTTTTTCTTCTCCTTCTCCTCTTTCTCATTTGTGATAAGAACACTTAATATGAGATTTACCCTCTTAGCAAACTTCTAAGTACACAGCACAGCAATGTTAACTATAAGCACTGATTGTACATAAGATCTTATCTCATAAAACTGAAACTTTTTACCCTTTGACTAAGGTTTCTTCATTTCTTCCTCCCCAAGTCTCTGATAACTACCATTTTTCTTTCTGCTTTTGTGAGTTTGCATAGTTTACCTTTATAATGTAAATTGTATCAGGTAGTGTGTTCTTTTGTATCTGGCTTATTTCACTTAGTATAATATCCTTCAGGTATGAATTCATGCAGTCACATGGGGAAAGATATTCTTCTTCCATTTGTCCATCAATGGCTATTTCATTTATTTCATTTCCTTGCTATTGTAGATAATGGTACAATAAACATGGTGTGAAGCAATATCTTTGATATTCTGATTTCAACTCTTCTGGATATATACTCAAGTATAAAGCCTGCACAGACCAGTAAAAAATAGGAAGATTGGATTAATAAACAAGAACATTTCAACTAAGAAAATCCAAGACCAAAGGACTTTACAGGTAATTTTACTAAAGAATAAGATTCTTATTTTACTTGCTCAAAAAATATAAGAAGGAACACTCCAAACTCTTTTTATGAGGCTATATCACCCTGATACTATAGCCATACAAAAACACCATAAAAATAAAAATACAGATCAATAGTCCTAGTGAGCATAGATGCAAAATTTTTCTACAAAATATTAGCAAGATAAACTCAAGAGCACATTATAAGGATCCCACATCATGACAAAGTAGGACTTATTCATGTTATTTAAGGATGTTTCCACATGCATTGATCAATTAATACCATACACCACATTAAGAAAACACAAGACAAAACCGTGTGATCATATCAATAGATATAGAAAAAGCATTTACAAAAACTTAACACCCTTTAGTCAAAACCTCTTGTTAAAAAGGCTATTCTTGAGGCAACCCCTTTGGGTGCCCTCCCACTGTGGGAGCTTCTCTGTCCTCTCAATAAATCCTGCTTTCTCAAGAAAAAAAAAAGGTTATTCTGGCATTTATTTAATAAGACAAATTATTTCTCAAAATTTCAGTTGGATTATTATTTTTCTGTGGAAATATTAGATTTTGTTCTCCTCTATCACCCAGTATTTTCCTACAGTCATGCATTTTATATTTTTGTTATATTTTATGTTTTTAATTATATATTTAATGTTTATTTCTCCCATATAATATAAATCCCTTAAAAATAAGGATCATTTCTGTCTTCTTTAAAATCAGATTGTAAAAAACAGGCCTTAGTACATAATTGTTACTCAATAAACTTCTTTTTAATACATGATAAATTAACAAATGAATAAATAAAGCTGTGAGCACTTTGCAATGTATCTATATGTTACTTTCACCATTGATATTTATGTAATTTGATGTTAGGAAAGACCTATTTGAAATAATTTAATTTCTTGTACATAAAACCTTTCTTTACAAAAAGTTATTAGTGTGAGTCTTATACCCACTGTCATTTTATCACTAAGTCATATCACAGTCCTTATTACACCCATTTCAAAATTTAAAATTTTTACATGATAATAAAGACTTCATGATCTGCTCTTAGCCTACTTCTGTAACTTCATCACCTCTTATTCTTTCCTATAGTTGACAATTTAAAAACCCCAATTTTGTCAAAATATGTTTGAAGAGGTTTATTTTTGAGTCAAATATGAGTGATCTAGGCCAGTAGCACAATCACAAGAGACCTGAGATAATTGAATTACCCAAAATAATTTAATTACAGTTTGGTTTTATACATTTTTAGTGAGACAGAAGTTGCAGGTAAAACATACATTTATATGTGTAAGGTTTACATTAGTTAGCCCTGAAAAAGTAGGACATCTCCAAGCAGGGACTTATAGGTCATGAGTAAATTCAACAATTTTCAGATTGACCTTTGGCAGAAAGTGTTAAGTTCTGTCTAAAGAATGAAGATGGACCCATTCATTTCATGTACAAAAATTAAAACAAGATGGATTAAAGATTTAAATGTAAGACACCAAACTATAAAAATTACAAAAGGGAAAATACTTCTGGACATTGGTCTAGGCAACAATTTTATGACCAAATCCTCAAAAGCAAAATGCAGCAAAAACAGAAATTGTCAGGTGGAATCCAATTAAGAGTTTTTTCGCAATGAAAGAAACTATCAATAGAATAAATAGATAACCTACAGCATGGAAGTAAATATTTAAAACTATCCATCCATTAAAGGGCCAATACTCAGAATCTAAAGAAACTTAAATAAATAGACAGGATTACAATTTTTAAATTCATTCTGCAAATCTCTGACTTTTAACTAAAGGGGTCAATCTATTTACATTTAATGTAACTACCTATAGAACTAATCTAATTCTCCAGTCTTTCCTTCCAAGTGTTTTGATTAGTGTATTGTCTGTCATAAATATTATTTCTTGCTCTAGGTAGAAGTGACTAATAATATCCCCAGACAGATATTTACTACTGTTAATCCCATCTCCCTTCCCCTCACTCCCATAGTTTCCCACCGCTGTCAGTCATTTTCTTATAGTATTACATTGGATGATCAAGGTTCATTATATGAGTGAGAACATGTGATATACAGATCTTGGTTTCTGTGAGAGGTCACTCAGTATTATAGACTCTAGTTCCATCCAGGTTGCTGTGAAATTCATGATTTTGTTCTTTTTTATGACTGCATAGTATTCCAATGTGTATATGTACCACATTTTTTCAATCCAGTCCTCTTTTGATGGACAGCATGGTTGTTTCCAGGTTCTTGCTATTGTGAGCAGCGCTGCAATAAACTTTTACGTGTGCCGGTATCTTTTTTATAGAGTGATTTGAGTTCTTCAGGGTATATTCCCAGGAGGGGGATTGTGGGGTCATATGGGAGGTTAATATTTAGAGCTTTTAGAAATCACCATACTGTTTTCCGCAGATGTTGTACTAGTTTGCACTCCCACCAAGAGTGTGACAGAAAGAAAGAAAGAAAGAAAGAAAGAAAGAAAGAGAGAGAGAGAGAGAGAAAGAAAGAAAGA
>NW_007253866.1:0-1020 GCF_000164805.1 Carlito syrichta | reverse complement strand
CGTTCTTATAGTTTGAGGTTTTACATTTAGGTCTCTGATCCATTTAGAGTTAATTTTTGTGTATGGGGATAGATAGGGGTCCTGTTTCAATCTTCTGCATGTGGTCAGCCAGTTTTCCCAGCACCATTTACTGAATAGGTTCTCCTCTCCCCAGTGGTAGATGGTGGAGGCTTTGTCGAAGATGAGTTGATTGAGAAATTGAGGTTTTGCTTCTGGAATCTCAATTCTATTCCATTGATCTATATGCTTGTTCCTGTACCACTACCAAGCTGTTTTGATTATTGTAGCTTTATAATAAAGTTTGAAGTCTGGTAATGTGATACCACCTGCTTTGTTTTTTGTTTTTTTTTTGCTGAGGATTGTTCTGGCTATTCTTGGTCGTTTGTGTTTCCATATGAATTCCTGTGTTGTTTTTTCTAGGTCTGAGAAGAATGTTGCTGGTAATTTGATGGGTATTGCATTGAATTTGTAGATTGCCTTAAATAAGATGTACATCTTCACAATGTTGATTCTTCCAATCCACGAGCATTGGATATTTTTCCACTTGTTTCTGTCATCTTTGATTTCTTTGAGCAGTCTTTTGTAGTTTTCATTGTAAAGATCTTTCCCATTTCTGGTTAGGAAGATGCCAAGGTATTTCATATTTTTGGTGGCTATTGTGAATGGCATTGTGGTTTTTATTTGGGTTTCTGTTTGTTTATTATTGGTGTAAAGAAATGCGACTGTCTTTTGCACATTTATTTTATATCCTGAGACTTTGTCAAAAGTCTTTATCAGTGTAAGGAGTTTTTTGACAGATTCTCTTGGGTTTTCAAGATACAAGATCATGTCATCTGCAAAGAGAGATAGCTTGACTTCCTCTTTTCCTATTTGAATACCTCTGATTGCCTTCTCTTCTCTGATTGCTCTATCCAGACTTCCAATACTATATTGAACAGGAGGGGTGAGAGTGGGCATCCTTGTCTTGTTCCAGTTTTCAGGGGAAATGGTTCCAGTTTTTGTCCATTTGGGAGTATGCTG
>NW_007253865.1:295157-371210 GCF_000164805.1 Carlito syrichta | reverse complement strand
CATAAATATTATGGTGCTCTCATATTTTTTTCTTTTGGTGTTTTATTTGGATAGGTTCTATTGCTATTTGTTCAAGTTTATTACTTTTTCTTCAGTGTCTAATAGTTTATTAATCTCAGTCATTGTATTTTTATTCAGACACCTTATTTTTCTTCTCTACATATTTCATTTGGATATTTACAAATATGTATCTTCTATTTCTTTCTAGATAATGTTAGTACTTTTCTTTACATCCTTGAGAATATTTTTCAAATTTGTATTAGTTTTTAATGGTCCTGTGTGTTAATCTATCCTCTCTGTCATGTCTAGGTCTGTTGATAATAATTAGATTTTCTCTTAATTGTGGTTCATCTTTTTTTGCTCCTTTGCTTGTCTGCTAATTTTCGATTGAATACTGAACATTGTGAGTTTTACATTGTTGGTTGATGTGTTTTGTTGTTTTCTTTTGAAGAGTTGGACTTTGTTCTGATATACAGTTAAATTATTTTGGATGAGTTTGATTCAATTGTGGCATGCTTGTAATTTATGTTGTCAGATCCAGAGTGTCCTTTATTCTAGAGAGAGTTTAGTTTTACTATAAATGTGAAAGACGTCTAATGGCTGTATTAAATTCCCTGTGAATTATGAGATCTCTCCACCCTGGCTATCCTTTATGAGCTCCAGAAATTATTTGTCCTACTTTTGTTCCAGTGTTTTTCTTCCTGGTCTCAGGGAACTTCTACTTAAGCATGTGTACATGACTACTCAGCCACGGCTTAAGAGGATCCTCTGCATATTTTCAGAGCTTTCATTCTGTGCATCTCCTTCTTCTATAGTACTCTCCCTCACAAATTCAAGACATACTAATCTCCCTAAACCATACTGTTTCCTCTATTAAGCAAGACTTGTATGCTCTGAGGTTAATGTTCTTTGAGCTGCATTCTCAAAATTATCTCCAGGCAGTAATCTTTTGTAATTGTAGGGGTCAACTGATTTACTTCCCTTTTCTCAGGCATCAGTGCTGTGCTGCTTGTTGGCCAATGTCTGAAAACAGTTCTTATATATTTTGTCTAGATTTCTATTAGGTGAGCAATTCCCATAGCAATTAGTCCTTCAGAGAAGAAGCAAATTTCCCATACTCACTAAGACAAATTTTCATAGCTTAGTAACTTGAGGGAAGTTCTGTTTCAGAAAGTTATGATGGTTTATGGAAAATATATGTTTTGGTGTGTGTGTGTGTGTGTGTGTGTGTGTGTGTGTGTGTATGTGTGTGTGCGTGCTCCACCCTCCTTTATCACCCATTCTCACCTTGAGTGAATTTTTTTTTTTCTCCAGGTGAAAAAAGTCCTCAAAGAGAAACATTTTGCCAATGTGGAAGTTGTGAAACAAAAAACAGCAGAAGCATTAAAAAGCATCAAAATTGATGAGTTCAGAAACTATTCTGAACGGTGGAAAAAGTGTCTGAATAGGTGTATTGCATCAAGTGGAGAGTATTTTAAAGGTGACTGAAGTTTAAACATGTAAGAACAAAAATACAATTTTTAATAAATAAATTCCAGGGTTTTTTGGTTTCCCCCTGTATACTAAAAGGGTTAGAAGTTAGGTTTTCTTGGGTAGCATCAAGTCCTTTGTACTTTCAGGCTGTATTTGCTCCTATAATGACCAAATTCTCTTGGCAATGGAGAAGGCCCTGGGGTAATAATATGTAAATAAACCAGACATACTCTTGACTTTTTTTATTTATGGATTTGAGTGTTTAAGTGCAATTTTGTTACATAATAAATGACATAGCAGTGAAGTCTGGGCTTTTAGTGTACCTATCACCCAAAGAGTGAACATTGTATTCAATAGTAATTTTACAACCTTCATTCTCTTCTCACCCTGTCCCCTTTTGGAGTCTCAAGTGTCTATTATTCCACTCTATGAAACTAGGCACACTCCTGAGTTGGGTGATGGCAGGGCAAGGGGAATTGAAGATATTCACCAGAGCTACTGCTAGAGTCAAAGGTGAGCCAAGGATCGTGGAACAGGAACTAGAAGTGCTTCCAAGAGTGTAGTTTTTCGGATCAGAACACAACATTTCCTCAAGACTGGGCCATGGAAAAAAGACTGACAAGGCTATGACCAAAGCTTGGTCTTAACATAGTTTCCTGTTGAAACTCATAACCTCGGAGAAGAAGAATCCCATGGCAAGGTTATAAGTTCAATTATTTACACATTTACCACCAGAGGAAAACAAATGAAAACTATAGCAGAGAAAATGTCTGGTGGTGTGTGGAGCACTCATTTGATACAAAAGATTAGGATTCCTTGGGGGAATAGACTTCCTCTAGCTTGGATTCTGGAGCCTCTTTTCTAATAATTTAATGTTCTCCAGTTCTTCCTCTACTATGAGAGTTCCGGTATCTTTTTGCCCCCACAAAATAGCACCTTTAAGTGAGACTCCAGTGGAAAATAACTTTAAGCCCTCAGATTTAGCAAATCCTGGCCAACCAGATGCTGACCTGCTGTCATCATTGAATAATACTTTTTAAAAGACTTGTTGCTTATTAAAAAGCCACAGAACACTAACAGCAGAAAAAAATGATTTAGCAACTTGCTGTGGCCCAAATTCTAAATCTTCCATTTCTTTTCATGTAAGAGAATGGATGATGGTCATTTTCTCTTGCATCTTCTGATTCTAAGCATATGAAATCTAACTTTACAACCATGTCTGACCTCTTCTCCTCACAACATAACTCTTCTGCCCTCAAATTCAAGCCTTATTATAGTCTTTTCTGTATGAAAAATCATCAGTCCTAAGGTGTTGACCATAGTTAAAAAAATGAAAGAGTAACAGATGAAACAGTTTATGTCCTACTCATGATGAAATAACTAGGAGGTGAGGGAATATATCAGGACATTTTGATAGTTGAAATAGTGCTCTGCCTACAATGACAAGTGGGTGCCTCTGCTAAGGAGGAATATATTATTTATAATTTTAGGAAGCACTTGAACATTGAAACTGTGATCTTAGTGAAGTTGACTCTTATTTTAGAACTCCAGTTTATCAGCATGCTAGGGGAATAGACTTCCACTGATCAAACTGTTTCCCTTTCCTCTGTGACCTACCTTAACTTTTGAAGAAACAGATGCAAGCCTCTATGGCACCTTCATGAATCTATACAATTGCTAGAAAGGAGGCACATGGGGCCATGCATTAGCCAAATGAGCCTGTATTAGGATAGAGCTCCAAGGCATGAACTGAATTGCATCAGGATGCTCACAGAATGACTCAAGTTCTATGTATCTGAGTTGTAAGAAACAGTCATATTTAAAGAGTAGAACCAAAAGCGAGTCCCTGGAAAGACTGTGAAGCCATCCAAGACAAGATACTGTTGAAAACTTTAAAGTGTTAGAAAGAGAGCACAAGATGAGATGAGATAGGCTTAGGATGGGAGGTTCAGGTCAACAGTCTTATGGGGCTAGGACTTTCTTAATGGATGATGACCAGCTGGGGGTGATGGGTGAAAACAGAAAAGAAAGGGTAGTTTTAACTGGTTGGTTTAACTAAAACTGAGCTGGGGTCTACAGGCTCTTATATTCTGCCTTGCATTGTAGATCAAGTACCTCATCCAGACAGTAAGCACTTGGCGGAGGGGGGGTGGAGAAGAATAATGTAGTGCCATGTTATTTTCTATAACCCGCATACCACCCAGAACAGTGTTTTGCTCACTGCATGTTTTCCAACTGGCTGAAAACCCTCCTAATGTATCAGCCATTTCATTCAGTCTGGCATAAATAATGCTAAGTGCTAGTTCATGTAAACTACATTTGACAAATCGGTGTTAAATGTTTTATGATTTATTATAACTAGCAATATTTACTAAACCCATTTTACTCTTTAAAAAGTAAATCAAGAACATATTTGCAGAAGGTGTGTGAATTTTAAATCACTTTCACCCACATTAAATGGTCTCATTTAATTTAATGAGAATGGTCTCATTTCCATTAGGAAGTTCTCTCATGTTTTACTACCTCAATGCCTTAAAGAGGGAGCCAAGTTTATATTCTAGCAAAGGTGCAAGGTTCTGTCAAACATGGGCTGCCTGTGTTATATTGAAAATTCCATCCTGCATTGATTACTAGTCTTAATAAACACATTATGAAGACTTTTATGATTACCAATGCTTGAAAATTATTAGAAAATATAATGAAAAAATATTTAATATTTCCTTGTGATTGCTTCCTATGTTTTTTTTTTTCTATCTTAAAGAGTTAGTTAAAATGGTAATGTTCACCTCTAAGATCCCAATACACCATGGTTATTATATAACTAAGAGGCACGCATAACTTTGAAGAGCAGCTGAGCAGCCCAGGTTTGATGCTTTCCAGATGACTTGGTGTCAGGCAAAGTGATCTCTCAATCTCAAGACCATAGGTGCGAAGGGTGGGCAGTGAGGACAGGCACTTTCACTTCATGCTGTACATTCCTGCCAAGATCTGACATTTACTGAACATTAAAAATGCATGAAACTTGAACTTGTAGAATGATGTTTATGGACTGCATATTAGTGTGTATGCCGATGCACATGTATAGAACAGAGGGGTTCTTGATACTGTAGATTAACATCTACTAAAACCCTTATAATGGTCTTTCTTAGACCTTGAGAATTCAACTAAGAGTTCTGGATTTTCAAATTACTTTTAAAATTTAAAATAATTATTTTTAGTTTGTGAATGATACTATAAGTTAAGAATATCATCTTTATTCTATGGACTTTTAAACTTTTCTAGAATCAAAAATGCATTACCCAAAGAGAAATTACACAGAAAGGGGTAGAATGGTCTGATATCTATCTGTGGTAACTTCATAAAGTGTCAATGTGTCAAGGCTGCACTACATTTCCCATAATTCACTTTCCTCTATTTCCAGGAAGGGTCACCCTCAAGGGAATGTGCAAGATTTGGAGGATGGAAATGAGGCAGCAGCCATTTTGTAGTTCACCATGCTGTTGCTGACCAGCTGACTCCCCTCAGTGACGTGAGGTAGGCATCATGCCTGCAACTCCTTTGCCTTCCCTTGAATCTTCCTTCAGTTTCTTCAACTCCTGGGGAAGGTATACGTGTTTAGCTCCATGATGAAGGGCCCCACTTACCCATACCACTGAAGTCAAAGGCAACAAGAACGTACATGGGTTCAGTCTGTCCTTGTGGGACTCTAGTTCATGCTTGTGAATTCTTCCCTACCCTTCCTAACTACTTGCCCTGTAGATTTCAAGTTCCAGAACAAATTCCTGTAAAGAATGTGTATGTATGTAACACACACACACACACACACACACACACACACACACACACACACACACATATCAGTTCACATCTTGATCAGGATTCATTCAGAGAAGGAGAACCACAGGGTATATGTATGTATGTGTATAGACACACATCTGCACACATGCGCACACACATATTTGCATGCACACGTTTGTATATTTGTATATCCTGTGGCTCTGCTTCTCTAAGTGATTCCTGATTGATATACCATCTCTAGAAATAGCACTGGTGTTGAGGCTTGGACTGAAGGCTTAGATTAGTTGTTATTGTTTTTGTTGTTGAAATGTATTCTTTATTAGTTTCAGTGATCTGTATTAGTGAAAGTGCCCTTGTAGAGGTTTGCTAGCACCTCCCTGAAGAGATTACTTTAAAAGAGTTGACATTGTAAAGTCCGGGAAGACTTCCAAGGCTCTTTTATTATCCTCTCCTTACTCTTCTTCTCCACTGATGTCCCTCGGTTGGCCAGTCTACTTTATGTCTACAGAAAGGAGATGACACTTAAGAGGGTGGCTGTGGAAATGTCTTTATTCCTTTTATGATTTTCACATCTGACTTTAGAGAAGAATATTTTCAGTGGTCAAGACTGAGAACTTGGTCTGAAATTTTAAAATCAAATTATGTTTAGTCTTGCACATGGAAAGTTGGCTCAGTTCTCTCATGATTTATTTTTCACTTTGATCTGATATTGGGCATGCAGGATGCAGTTGGATGCAGGATTCCAGACCTGATGACCTGGCCTGTCAACTCCCTTGTTACCTCATCACTCAGAAGAGGGGGCATTTGGAATTTTGTTGATAGACTGGCTTATATAGGAACAAACTGAGAGTGATCCAGCTTTCTCCTCCAAATCAACATTGGCTCAGTGATGCTGACAGTAGCAAAAACTGCCTGTGATTGCAAGAACGGTTACCTTCAGCCAAGGGGAGCAGATCTGTTCTTTCTCGTCAACTGACATGGTCCTCTGCCATTACTGTCACGGCAGTCATCCTGAGGTTTCCAAACGCTTTGAGGCCAGATGTGAAGGCACACTGAGCTTGGACTGATTTGGAGCTTCTTGAGAGCCAATCCAATTTCTAAGAATTTACACTAAGAATTTAAATCATAACAACTCACATTTACAAAGTGCTGATTCAGGCTCAGTGCCAAGCATTTTACAGGCATTTTCTCATTAGAGCAACTCTCTGGGGAAAGTGTTATTATCCTTATGTTAGAATTGAGAGCACTAAGGACCCGAGGGGTTAAGTAATGTGCCTGAAAGTCACATGACTAATAACTTGAGGAGCTAGGATTTGAACTCAGAATGTTGAACGCCAAGTCCATGTGTATAATCATCACACAGCGCTGGAAACCGGGGTTGAGTCCCACGGGAAGGAATGAAATACCCTGCACTGCTGACTTAGAGTAATAGAATAGATGCTTACACTGCTCGTCTCAGCATCCCATCTCACCCTCAAATCAGAAGAACATCTCATGGTCAGAGAATAGACTGGAAAAGAACTGAAAGTGTTCATGTATTTCCCTCTTCTAGCCCTTGCAGTCAAAGTAAAAAAATAAAAATGGACTCAGCAGGTGAGCAAGCACCTCAAGGGCACTGCCTGGGGTGTCTGCCTCCTCTGGCTCTAGCCCAGTTTTCTGCTAGGACAAGCGATTAGAGCAATGGTGGTGTTTCTATGAAGTTTTACTAAACAAATGGGGATGCTGTATATACAAATTTTCTCAGACTATTAAATTACTACTAAATGAGGGGGTGGGAGTGAAGCAGAGTGAACAGATTCTACTTCTTTTTGGCAAGACAAGTAAACAAAAAATCAGGTCCACATGATGCTAGCCAAATATGTTAAATGCCCTGCTACCCAGAGAGTCCATTTTATGCTCCATGTTAAACTGTCAGGGCCATTCTGTTGAATGGTAGATGGGGAGGAAAGCCAGCTCTGGCAGTTTCACTGTTCAGTCCGCCCTTGCTGGTTCTCATTAACATTGTCATTGCCTTCCCATTGATAATGAAATAAAATCAATAGAATGACTCACACTTGACATAATTTATCGCTTTCAGCATCAACTCTGTCTTAAAAGGAGGCCCAAACTTAACCTGTTCGATGACCACTTGGATACCTCATCGTGTATTGTACCCCACATCTTAAAAAAAATCTGCAAGAACTACTGAGATATATTCAAAGTCAGGATCCCCATTCAAATCACCTACCATTTTGTAAGCATGAATGTACCAGTCCTATTTCAGTTTCATCACTCCGCTATTAGTTGCTTTATTTTCTCTTAATAAAATCCATTGACTCCTTGGAAATATATTGAGTGTCTCTGAATAGAAATATATTGAGTGTCTCTGTCTCTCTGTCTCTCAGTGGTAGGCTGGGGATACCAGCCAAAATCCTACATGGTTTCTTGCCCAAGGAGGCCATGGTCTGGCACAGGAGCCTATGGAAGCCATCCAATGGCTCATGTGCGTCGGAGGTCTCTGCGGGGACACCAGCATCTCTGTCTAGGGGAAAAATTCCAGGGAAGTCTTTATAGAAAGTGAAGGAGACAATTGAGCCAAATTTTGAAAGATGCAAAGGAAAAGATGATTGAGAAGCTGTGGGAGTTTGAATGACTGAGTAGTGTGAGTAGACCAAGGGTACAGGGGGCATTGCTAGAACCACATAGAAAAGTAGGCAAGAAGTCAAAAGGAATCTTGAATGACATGGTAAATCATTTTCATGATGTGGGAAACAGGAATGATCGAATGATTTGAAGCAAGAGAGAAACACAATCAGGTTAGTATTTTAGGATGCTCTCTGCGGCAATGTTGAGGATGCATTGGAGAGCCCAGACTGGAGGGAGAGAGACCAGTTAGAAGCCTTTGCATTACTTTTGACAAGAGATGGTGGAAAAAAGGAGCCAGTAAGCAGACTGAAAATGTTGTCTCAAGAAGTAAGGGTAGGTCCAAGATTGAGGATAGTCAAACAAGGAGTTTCAGATCAAGGGGAAAGAGTTTTATGAAGAGAGAGGCCAACAGTGTCAATTGTTGCCACACATCTGAAAAGATGGACAAGTAGCTATAAGATTTTCCATGTTTCAGGTGACTGGGAACTCTGGTGAGGCTAGTTTCAGTGAAGTGGTGAAGGCAGAGTCTGATGGAGGGGGTTGAGGAGGGCATGGGAAGTGAAAATGTTGGGAAATTATTATGGACTGCTATTTTGAAAGGTTTAAAAAATAAGGGGCAGCAAACACAACAGAATAAAAAGATTTAAAAATGTGGTACATATACATGATGGAATATTATGCAGCCATAAAGAAGGACAAACATACGGACTTCACAGCAACTTGGATGGATTTAGAGTCTATCATACTCAGTGATTTATCACAGAAACAAAGAAGAGAGTACCATATGTTCTCATAAGTAAACCTTGAACAATGGTCATAATACTATAAGAAAGGGATTGGCAATAGTGGGAAACTGCCGGGGGAGAGGGGGCACACTTCATCAACAACGGTACCTGCATAATGAACATTTGTATACCTAACTCTGAATTGAATCCCACATCTTTAAAATCAAAAAAATTAAGAAAAAGAAATTCTTAGCTGTGAGGACCAGGATGACAGATCTTTAAAAAAATTTAAAAAACAACAACAAAAAAAAAACAGGAGATGGAAATTGCTGTGGAAATGGAACAGTCAGCTCTCTGCTGTGTTGCTAGTATTGATTCTTTAAATGTTAGGACATTCTACAGCTTCAGAAGGATGGGCCAGCTGGACTCAGCCACAGGGAGAATAACTATTTTTTGTCAAGGGCAACCATTCTGACCATTTTTCTACATTTATACCTGATTCTTCTCTCCTCTCATTGAACATTTGCCAGTTTTCTTAATTAAAGCTTGTGTCTTGAATTATTCCCTAACACTACTGTTCACAGCATCATACTCTTCTGACTCAGGTTTTGACTCTTTTTACTCTGTGTCCTAAACTAGGGACAGGCATTATATGGTCTTCCTGGGTTGCGGTTTCACCCATGTCTACGAATGAGGCCAGGATCTGACCCTCTCCCAGGTTAGTGTCCTCCAAAAGGAATATCAGATGGCAGTATACAGTGGAAGGTTCCAAGTGAGGGCTCTGTAGCCAGATTGCCTGGGTTCATATTTTGGCTCTGCAACCTGCTCGTTGTGAACTTGGACAAATTTCTTCACCTCTCTTTGCCTCAGTTGCCTCATCTTTTCTATGTAAATAAAAACAGAACACACTACAATGCATTGGTCTAAGGGGCAAATGTGTTTACACAGGCAAGGTGCTTAGAACAGTGTCTGGCACATATTAAGCCCTCAGCGCTCGTCCTTATAAATAGGACTAGTTCCACACTAAGTTGCAGCAAGGGTTTCTACCTTTTTGCTGCCCTCTGCTGGCCAGTGAACATATTGGAGGACTTAAAACACGAAGCTGACCCGATGTGTGCTGATGTGGATCAGATGGTGATGACGACAATGGTGAAAATGCTTGCTTATTTTATTTAGTCTTGCCAGTAGTTATACTGAACTAGGTAGAAATAATTGTCCCCTTTGTATAAAGAACACTGACACTGAAAAAGAAAGTTGACCAAGATAAACCATGTGGGTATTCAATTAAGGATCACATGCACTAATGTAAGCCTTATTTGTAGCCAGGGATTCGATTTGAAAGAAATAAAAATTTAGTTTAGTTTAAATTTAGTTTAGGGAATATTTTGATCTGATTCTGTTTCAGTTCAATAGTTTCATAAAACATATAGTTTTGGCTTCAAGTCAAACTGCTTTAGTAGATTTTTCTTTTCTTCCCCTGGGAAAGTTGGTTCAGGTCATGGTTTAGTGAAACATTAACATTTGGGTTCAGTTCTGTTTGAATATCGGTTTGGAGTTAGGTTTGGTTCAAGTCCTGCTTCCAGGAGTCTGGTGAGTTTTAGATTGATGGACACATTCAGGAAACAGCCAATGGCTAACAAGAATGCGCTGTGCCTGTTTCATCAAAAACATTTCCACGGACTTCTTGTCTGGACCTGTATGATATCTGGTTCTCTTTAAGTTGGCTGCCCTGAGACAGAATAATAATGCTAAACATAGTAGTGAGTAGTGATTTTGCAACACTGACAAATGATCTCACTTTGCTGGATAGACTTCTGAACTCACAAATTCATGAATTTAGTCACACATTCATTCTAATGGATTGTACCTCACAGATGGATGGAATCTGGGGGCTCCTTGCTTCTTGGGCTTGCTGTCTTGTCTCTGTTGTAATTGTGAAAATATTGTGTGATTGTGACAACTGTTTTAAATATGGATAATGTCTTCCTGTTAAGTTATTGCTTTTGACTTTAAAAGATTTTTTATAAATTCTGAGTTTCAACTTCATTATATTTTGGGTCCAAAATGTTTCTGAGAGAATTGTGTTTTCAATTTTATGATGCAATTTAATGGGCAAATAGAACTCAGTTTATGGAAAGGTGCTTATAACCAACTTAGCTGGAATATATCCATTCTATTGAGTAAGGGAAGCCTAAATTAAGATTCTGTTTGGATTGGTGGTTGATGTGTCAGAGCATGGGGAAGAATTAGGAAGCTGGGTTCTGAAGGTGTAGGCTGAACTGGGGTCTTTGCAAAATCACAATTGTAGTTACACTTATTGGACACAAGTTATGCCAACCCCCCCATCATAATAGGTACTATAATTATTTTATTTAATAGTCAAGAAAAACAAAGCTTGGAACAATAAAGTCACTTGTCCAGATTGTGCCAGCTAGTAAGAAATGGGATTTGAGCCCAGGCTAATGCTGAGCTCAATCACTTAGCCATCACAGTAGGTTTTAGATAGTTAGGAATTGGATGCGAATATAAATTAAGATCAAGGCAAAGCAGAAATTTAGACACCAAGCAGACAAACAAAAGTTAGGGCATGTGCAGCGACCAGAAGTCAAGAGAAGTCAAGGGTCAGAACCTTTTCATGTAGATGAAAACCAGAGAGGGGAGAAAACTAGTCTGATGATAAAAGAGGAAGAAAAAAATCAATTTAGCCAGACAAGACAAAGAGGGATAGAAGAACTGTAAGGCCTTAGCTGTAAAGAACCCTTGTTTAAAAGGTTTTCTCCATCCTAGCCAGGTGGCATCTGCTGAGATAGAAAACACCTTGATATTGGGCTCCTTAGATCTGATCATAGAAAGAAGCATGTAAATTCATCCAGCTTGAGTAGAAATGTAAGGCCAGAAATAAGAACAATTTTATATTAAGCACAGAGCCAAAGAATTTTCAATTTTGCTATTTGCCGTCTAGTTAAATTCTCTACTCAAAAGGAGAATTTCTTCCATGGCATCTCTGATCAGGTTATCTAATCTCTGCTTGCACATTTCCAGGGGTAGTGAGCTCACTGCCTTTTAGCCAGCTCCTTTATTTTGTTACAACAATCTAATTCCTGGAATGTTCTTTCTTTTAATGGCCAGAATTTTATTCTTATGACTGTTACTCATTGTCCTGACTCTGTCTCTGTGGCCACCCAGGAACACAGGTACTCATTTTTTCCTACATGACAACCTGTAAGAGAGAAAAATGATTTTTAAAAATCTAAAATCTTCCAAGAGAGTAGAAAAAAGCAAGCAAAGCAGTCCAGGACTTAATAGGAATATAACTCTAGATGGGAAAATATGCCATGTCCCACAGAAATTCAGTGTCTCCATTTTTACCCCCAAGAAAAGTTCACCCTGACAAATAACAAGTCTTAAGCCATATCCTTTTGTCTTTGCAGAACTATGAAGAGTTAACAATACTTTCTTTTTCTCATTAGCTCTGTGGAAACAAGCTAGCATTTCTCAAAAGGAAATGTATGAGATAGAGTCAGAAGAAAAAACAACAGCAAAAGTTAAAAGTATAGACATAAGATAATGAGTGTTTGTTCAGTAGATATTACCACCAATTTGGCCAGTATTCCTCTCAAGCCAGGGTGTCTTCTTCTGTCTGTTCTCTATAAGGATAGGAAAAAGGAAACTGCTGTGACATCTCATCTTCCCTTTTAAGGATTATAGTAATATTTTATCAAGCATTGAACAAGGAGAACTGCGGTGATCTTGTGCTCAGGTGGGTGGCAGAGAGCACAGGGGTCATCACTTTTACTGTAAGGAGAACTAGAAGAATCAAAATTTATTGAGCACTTACTATGGGCCTCTTAATCTCCACAGCAACCTCATAAGGAGGCAGGCACTATAAAACATTTTATGCATGAAAAAGCTGAGGTTCAAAGGGAGTAAATTTCCACAGATGCACATTGGTAGCATTAATAATACTAATGAAAATAAAGATGACTGCTATGGTTTGAATATTCGTGTCCCCCTCCAAAATGTATGTTGAAATTTAATCCCCAGTGCAGCAGTGCTAAGAAGTGAGTGTTTTGTAGGTGATTAGGCCATGAGAGCTCTGCCCTAATGGATGAAATTAGTGCCTTATAAAACAGCTGGAGGGAATTAGCTAGGCCCTTTTACCCTTTCTATCTCCTTTACCATGTGAGGGAACAGCATTTTTCCCCCTCTAGAAGACACAACATTGAAGGTGCCATCTTGGAGGTGGAGACTGGACCCTTACCAGACTTAAAGCCTGCCAGCACCTTGATCTTGGACTTCTCAGCCTCCCTAATGTGAGAAATAAATTTCTATTCTTTATAAACTACTCAGTCCCAGGCATTTTGTTATAGCAGCATAAATTGAAAAAGACAGTGACCATCATTTATTAACTTGTATCATATAGTCATTATATGTAGCAGTTATTTGACATGCTTTCTTCCATTCAGTCATTTAATCTTCACATATTTATTTTTAACTTATAGCTAGCATGTACTATCTGGAATTTTAAAGTAATCAAATTAATTAATGTATATAGATTGAAAGCCTATTATTTATCTATTTAGTTTTAATTTTAAATATGTGGAGTACAATTCAGGATTAGGTACACAAGTGGTTGTTGTACAGGCAACGTTTGGACCTCTCTTTGGTCTCCACTTTGTTTGGTTTGAGATCAGGCACCCTCATTGATGTTATTGCTCTCCCCTCCCCAGGCAGTTTCTGACTGCTGCCAATCCCTTTCTTATAGTATTACGGTAAATTCTCAGAGTCCACTTATGAGTGAGAACATGTGGTAGGCAGTTCTTTGTTTTTGTGCTAGATCTCCGAATATTATAGACTCCAAATCCATCCAAGTTGCTGTTTAGTCCATAATGTTGTCTTTATTTATGGCTGCATAATATTCCACCATAATATGGCCTAAGGGGGTGAGGTGGAGGTTGGGAGAGAACTGGTGTGCTGTGGTCCACAAAGACAGGAACATAAATTTTTTTCATTAAAACAATCTTGAAATTGTTGGCAATCTTGAAATTGTTACCACATTTTTTAAAGCTAGTCTGGTTTCAATGGGTAGCATGGTTGGTTCTATTTTTGCTGTTGTGAATAGTGCTGCAATAAACATGCGTGTACGCACAGGTATCTTTTTTTGCAGAGTGATTTAAGTTCCTTTGGGTATATTCCCAGAAGGAGAATTGCTATGTCGTATGGAAGGGCAATTCTAGTTCTTTTAGGAATCACCACATTGTTTTCCTTAGAGGTTGAACTAGTTTGTACTCCCACCAACAGTGTAGAAGTGTTCTCTTTTCTCCTCATCCTTGCCAGCATCTGGTTTTTTTGTTTTATTAATAATGACCATTCTTACTAGAGTTAGGTGGTATCTCAAGGTGGTTTTGAGAAGGTCTATTGATAAACCAGGCATTAGGCTAGCATTATATTTGATCAACTACAATCCCACTTTTAAGGAATTTACCATTCTGTAGTTGAGACCAGCAAACAAATAAGCAATTACAATATAGAAAGTTGAACATTTGTCTGAAGGCCATGTTATTTCCTCTCCAACACATTGATAAACATTAAATCTGGAAAATGCTCGTGGTTCCTTAGGCTGGGCTCCAAAGAATTCTCCCTGTAAAAGTCTCTGGGTCATATAGTTTCCTCTTCCTGTTGCATTGTATAGCACCAGTAGAGGATGGAGTGGGTGTGTGGTTAGCAGTGTGGTACTTGAGAATGTTAGCAGGAGAGGACTTAGAAGTGGCTACTTGGCTGTGTGTGTGTGTGTGTGTGCGCGCGTGTGCGTGTGTGTGTGTGTGTGTGTGTGTGTGTGTGTGTGTAGGGGCTTCCAGATAGCTCAGCCCTTCTAGTGAACTGCTTGTCAAGGTATGAGTGACCCCTTCAGTAGGGCACTTGTGTATTGGCTGGCCTAGGGGGGTGAGGTGGAGGTTGGGAGAGAATTGGTGTGCTGTGGTCCACAAAGACAGGCACATAAATTTTTTTCATTAAAACAATCTTGAAATTGTTGGCAAGCTCATAAAAAAGTTTAGTTAGAGCTGTCTTGGGGCAGCTTTTCTTTGAGTTCAGTTTATTAATGTAGGTTTTTACATGGCTTTTTATTAAGAAACATATGGTACTTTAGGCCATTTAACACCAAGAAAAAAAATCTTCATAAAGAAATATTCAGGACACCAATATAATATAAACTCCTGCTGCATTTTACAGAAAAGCAAGTTATTGGGAAATCTGTGAGCAAGTTCTGTACTTTCTAATATTTGTTGACAAGATATTTTATCTTCATTTAGAAATGTATATTAAGCCTTTCAAAAGGAAAAAGAAGAATATGGGTTTAAAAAAGTGTTTGTGAATGTGTGTGTGTAGTTGAAGGAGGATGGAAATTTGACAATAGAAGGATAAATACTAAATACTATATCTAAATCCCAAGTGCCTTGTTGATACAGTGAGGGGTTTTAAAGCAGTTATGGGGGATGTTTTACATTGCTTGAATTGAGTTTAGAGCAAGAATCTATGAAGTGAAATCTTTCAAAAATATTCTCTACAAAGAAATGCAGTCCAGTTAGAAAAAGAGTCTTGGGGTTGGCCTCATTCTCCCATTCCTTGGACCCATTGCAGAGCCTTGGTTCCGAATGTCAGACTTTTCAAAGAAACAGTACTCAATCTGAACAAACCATCTGCTGGAGATATGCACCTTTCACCTTCTGTTTTGTTGAGAATCACTTCCAATGTCACAATTGACAGCACTGCAACCAATCCTGGAGGCAGCTGTACCCATGCCAGGGTCTAAGCTATGAACACTAATCCCAAAGATGATATGCAGCTGATTGAGGACTACCAATTGGAGGACTGAAGCTGAGATCAGCTGAATTTCAGCTGTACATGTATGATCATGCATGTGGAAAATTGTACCAAGGAAGCCCTATATCAGTTGTCCTCAACTGGGGGAGATTTTGTCACCCAAAGGACATTTGAAAATATGTGGAGACATTTTTGGTTGTTACAACTGAGGGAGGGAATACTACTAGCATCTAGTGGGTAGAGGTTAGGAATGCTGCTAAACATCCTATAATGCATAAGATTTCCCCTACAACAAATAATTTTCTAGTTCCTAAAGTCAATAGTCTCAAGTTGAGATATTAATTTAGGAAGATGCCTACTGGGGATAGAATTGGTGTGTGCCCAATTGAAGTTGAGATTTTTTTTTAACTTTCCTGATCCATCCAAAATAGCCCAGATGCTCACCTTGATCATACCTAAAAATCCTTTGAGATACTATATCAACTGTTCTCATATTGCCATGGGAATATGGAGTACTGAATGTTCAGGTAAGTGAACAATCACTTTAGGAAGTTGGACGCATGACTCTGTTGTCTTTTTGAAGGGTTTGAAATAAGACAACAGAGACAAAGGAGGTAGGGTGGTGTGAAGAGTATGGAGGAAAAAGATGTGTTGGGCTTTGGGTCAATAAAATGGAAGAGCTCACCTTCTAGAGCTGGAGCTGGCTGTGTCTCTGACCAAGAAGAGGATGACAGTAGAAGGCATCATTGCCATCCCAGGTCAATGGAGGAGGACAAGACCAAGATCAGGATCTGATATGGCACGTTCCTAGGTCAACTGTTGATTGCTCATGATTGTGTTCCCTAGTGGGCTACAGTATGAAGTGTTTTGTTACTTTCCTAGTCATTTTCCCAAGCTACTTTGCTAGTTGACTGAGGAGGTTGGTACTCCTGTCCTTAGGGAATGATCTAGGGTGGATAGTATACCATGACGTGGGAAAGAGGAGAATAGACACTCAGATTTTCGTATTTATTCAGCTCCTGCTATTAGCAAGACATTGTCCTGGACTCTGTAAGAGATATATAAAGAGGAATGAATTGCAGCCCCTGCCCTCAAAGACTCTTTCTATGGTAAGAGAGACAGACATATCTCCCACACTATAGAATATAACTATAATAAAAAACAGATTGTCATAAGTGTTATGATGGAGGAATCACAAATCTTATCATGGTATTACAAGTGGGACAATAGGGAAAGAGAAAATAATTTATTCCAACTGGGGGCATGTGGGGAGACCTTACAGAGAAAGTGGCATTTCTTCAGGACCTTGAAAGATGGAAGGACTTAGATGGAGAGAAGAGCATTAGGTGGAAGTTAGGGAGCACCAGGCCTGTTTGAGAAATCACAATCAATTTGATGTAACTAAAACACACAAAACATTCAAGGGAGCTATAGCAAAGAGTAACAAGGGTATTTAGAACTGATTACAGAGGACTTGAATACCAAGATGAGGAGTTTGTGTTTTTTCCCATATGAGGTAGCAAACTGCTTGAAGATATCTGAGCAGGAGACTAATATGTTCAGCTTTTTCCTTAGAGAGTTTTGTCAGTTGCATGTAAGAGGGAATGGAGAGGTAGGAGGCTGGACAACCAGACACGGAACTTTGGAGGCAGTTGCTGAAGTTTTTTCTTATTTTAGACACACTGAGAATGAAACTGGAAGATCAAAGCAACATTTGAGAGATTGGTAGCAGAAAAAGCAGGGTGCCTAGGACCCTACGCCCATGTCCGAATCCTTACTCTTCCACTGGGAACTATTTGATCTTGGGAAAGATTCTTACCTTCTTTGTGTCTCAGTTTTCTTATCTGCAAAGCATTGCTAATAAACAGAATCTTCCTTATAAGGTTGTTATCAGAAGTTTTAAGTGTGTCACATAAAAAGAACTTAGGATAAAATTAGAGCTGATTATTACATTTCCAGAAATTTTGCACGGAGTGGATGTCATGTTAGTATCTAGAAATAAGGCCATGGTGTGAGTATTTAGACACTGGATATTGACAAATGATACAAATCAAAGAGAAAGAGAGGGAGAGAAAGTAAGACAGAGAAAAAAGGAACTCATATAGTACTGACCTCTGGGACCACTTCACATTTCAAAGCCAGCATCTCAAGCAACTTTGAGTTCTTTGAGTGGTACTCAAAGAACATTTCATGGAAGGAAAAGGGTATTCAAACTAGATATTGCCTATGTTATTACTTGATATATGTGGAAAAATGGAAAAGTGAAATTTGAAGTGACTTTGGAGGAATGAGATAAAGTAGTTAACACGAGCAGCAAGTACTGAATGACACACAATATAGAAAATGCCATGGTTTAGTTGGAAATGATGTTCTGGATGGCATAGCTGGTTTGGAAATAAAACTACTTGAGTCTGAATCCAACATATGCTACTAATTAACTTAGGCAAGTCACTTATCCTATCTGCCTGAGTTTTTACATCTATAAAATGTGATAATAATGGCACCTCTCTTGCAGGATTGTTGTAAAGATTATATAAGTCATAAATTAATATATAGATCATATAGAACAGTGCTAGTATATGGTAAATACGTAACAGTGTTAGAAATTGTTTTTTCAAATATTAACTGTATGAATTTTATTAAATTTGATTTCTTTGAGCATGGTTTTCTCATCCATGAAATGGAAATAGTATTAACAACTGATTCATCTAACTCATAAGGTTGTTGTGAGGTTTGAATAAAACATATCAAGTGTGAAATTGATTTAGAAATCATAAAACACTAAAGGCTTACGAGAAAAAAACAATACAGAGAGGCAGTCTTGAAATGCAATTCCAAAATGAGATAGCTATTTTTGAGTGAAACCCACAGAGTGATTGTGAACTTAAGCGAGAAATTACTATAGGCTGTGCACACCATGAATGCTTCTGCCAAGCACACATCAATGCATACATGTGCCCAGCATGAGAAGGAATCTGGCCATGCATTGGTCTTTTGGTTACAAACTCACAAACAGATAGCAGTCGTAAACAGCATCAACACACAATAAAAAGCTTCACTGTCTGATTATATCTGAAACTGGAAGAGCTTCTAGGTAGTGAGCAATGATATGTTATGAGCTCTAGGAAAGTCTCTAGGCTCCCATCCCTTTCTGCCAAACCTGGCTGAATAACGTATATCCTCAGTATTTTTATTCCTTCAGTCCAAGGAAAGCTGAGGCTTTATGTCGTTATCAGCTATTTAAACCTCAGGATGAATGATTAAAGCCTTTGTCTAGATCTGGGAAAGCTGTATGTAAATGTTCCCTACAACTCTTCTTGGATCACTTCTGCAGGTGTTATTCGTTTGTTTTCTGATATAAAAACCTCATTTTGTGATTGACATTATTAAACTTCCTTATCCCTGCACCATCTTCTAAAACTTTCTTTTCCTTGAGTTCTGGGACATCACTTTATTTGGTTCTTCTTGACCTCTCTGGCCATTTCATCTTCATTTTCTTTTCTGATACTTCTTTGTTTCGTTTTGTTTTGTTTTGAGTCAGGTTCTTACTCTGTCACCCAGTCTGGATTGCAGTGGCACAACCACAGCTCACGGCACGGCCTCCAACTCCTGGGCTCCTGTGATCCCCCCAACTCATCCTCCCGAATAGCTGAAATTATAGATATGTACCACCACACCCAGTTAATTTGTTAACTTTTTTTGTAGAGATGAGGTCTGGCTACGTTGCCTAGGCTGGTCTTGAACTCTTGTGCTCAAGTGATCGTCCTAGTTCAGCCTCCCAAAGTACTGGCATTAGCCACCATACCCAGCACTTCTTCCTTTTAAATGTTGGTATTATTTTGCTGTATTATTTCTTGGTTCATTCTATAATCGCTTCTGGGTGCTTTCAACTACATATTGGTGCTTTTTTATCATCTGCATCTCTATTCCACCTCTCTTCCATGAAACACACTCTTACTATATTTAACTTGAAAGCACATTGAGGTTCAATGTCTAAAACCAAAGTCACATTTCTCTCCTACCTCCAACTTTCTCTTCTAATTGTATTCCCAACTCTATCAACCACCATCAAGGTCTCTGACATTCACTTAGTAACCTAGTTAGGGACCTTCATATGCTGGATGTCTTATTTTCTTTTGCCCCCACATTCAAATAGCCACCTGTTTCCATCTTTTCTACTGCATGCATTTCAACTAATTCTCTTCCTTCAGTGCTTTCCCTTTCTTGCAGCCATTATTTATGTCCTCATCGCATTCCATTTGCACAACTGCAATATTTTCTTAACCCATTTTTCTGACTTGTATCTCTCTCCACTGGAATTTCTTTTCCAAGAGGTCAACAAATTATTTCTGTAAAGTGAAAATTGTATTATTCCACTCCCCTATTAGAACCATCTATTAGATATGGAATTATATTTGTGCTATCACATGATCTGGCCCTAAATACCATTCTAGGCTCTTCTCCCATCCTGTCCAAACATGCATTCTATGCTCTAGTTGCAGAAAAATATTTCTCAATGTTCTATTAGGCTTTCAAGTTCTTATATGTGGGATTCCTGCACCCCTTTTACTACTCCTATTCCCACAGTTCAGCTAAATATCCTCTATTGTGGGAAAGTCTTACCCCTTCTCTAGTCTCAAAGTTGTAGTCAACACAAAAGCAAATATGACATGATTAAAAGTAAATGCCTGCAAATGACAGCCTTGCCTTCAACTCACAAAAATAATTGGAGTAGTCATGGGATAACTTGCCCAGAATCCACCATATCTTTCTACCTATCAGTATCTGCACATAGAGAAATTCTGCCTTCCTGCCTGCTACTATAAATTTGCATTCTGTGCCCCTGTATAGAGCCAGATCCTCTATCTGCACACTTGATACCACCCTGCCTTACCTACTGAAGGACAGAGCTCCAGCAATTCTTCCCCTTACTCTAAACCATCAGTGTTTTTTGTTTCTTTTTTTTTTTTACTTTCTGCTGAATCACTCCCATCAGCACTAAAGCCTATTATTTTCCCCATCTTAAAAAATAAAACAAACTTTAGATCTTCTAGAAATTGCCAGTGTTTTCCACAAAGGTTGTACTAGTTTACACTCCCACCAACAGTGTGGAAGTATTCCCTTTTCCCCATCCTCTCCAACATCTGTTGTTTTTTGAGTTGTTGTTGATGGCCATCCTGACTGAAGTTAGGTGGTATCTCAGTGTGGTTTTAATTTGTATTTCTTTGATGATCAGTGAGGCTGAGCATTTTTTTGTGTATCTGTGGCTCCCATATAGCCCAGCAATCCCCCTTCTGCGAACATACCTAGAGAAAACTCAAATCACTCTATAAAAAAGATACCTGTACACACATGTTTATTGCAGCATTATTCACAACAACAAAAACATGGAACCAACCCATGCTGCTCATTGAAAGTGGACTGGGTAAAGAAAATGTGATACATTTACATGAGGGAATATTACGCAGTCATAAATAAAAGCAAAATTATGAACTTCTATAATACTCAGTGATTTACCGCAGAAACAAAGATCTCTACTACGTGTACTCACTCATAAGCAGACCCTGAACATTTATCATAGTACTATAAGAAAGAGATTTGCAGTAGTGGAACACAGCCAAGAGAGGGAGGGGGAGCATATAACATCAATAAGGGTACCCAAATTTTATCTATACAATGACCACTTATATACCTAACACTGAATTGTACCCCACATCTTTTTTGTTTGTTTCCAGTGATTTTTTTTAAAATTGTACCCCACATCTTTAAAATAAAAAATAAGGGGGGAAAAGATCAAAGATAAACTTTATCTTTTTTCCCTCTTTTAATTTTTATTTGAAATTGTGGGGTACAATTTAGGGCTAGGTATACAAATATTCACTGTGCAGGTACCCTTATCGATGAGGTGTGCTCCCTCTTCCTCAGACAGATATCAACTACTGTCAATCCCACCTCACAACCCCTGCACTCCCCTCCCTGCAGTTCCCCACCACTTTCAATCCCTTTCTTATAGTAATACAGTAGTTGTTCAAGGTCCACTTATGAGCTCAGATCACTCGATGAAAAAGATTCTTGCACACGTATGTTTATCACAGCATTGTTCACAATAGCAAGAACATGGAACCAACTGTGCTGCCCATCAAAAGAGGACTGGAGAAAAAAAAAAGTGGTACATATACACAATAGAATACTACACAGCCATAAAGAAGAACAAAATCATGAACTTCTCGGCAACCTGGATGAAATTAGAGTCTATAATACTGAGTGATCTCTCATAGAAACAAAGAGCTGAGTATCACATGTTCTCACTCAAAAGATAAACTTTAAAAAATTTTTACTTTCCGTACCTGCTACCCACTAATTTATTTGATTTCTTTAGCAAAACTCCTCAAAATACTTTTTTTCTATATTCACTGTCTCTTACTACTTTCTTCCTATTTTTCTCTAAAACCTCCAATCTAGGTTTTTCCCTGCTACTCCTCCAAAACTTCTTTAGTCTAGGTCATTAATGATGTAACATGGCTCACTCTAGAGTCCTCTTTTCTGTCTAAACTCATCCCCTTGGTGATTCACTAGCCCCAATGGTTTTAAATGTTATTAATATACCAATGACTACTAATTCTATATCTCTAGCCCAATTATCTCAGACCACAAATTATTTCTCAACAACTCCACTTGAATGTCTACTAGGTGTCTCAAAATAGTGTTTGAAGCCAAACCCCTGATCCTTTTCCCACATCTTGCTTCCCATACAACTGTCTTCATCATAGGTGATAGTTAGTCCATCTTGCCACTTGCTTGGAATCTTGACTCTTCTATTTCTCTCGTATCCCATATTTAATCCATCAGGAAATTATACTGAGGGTACTTAGAAATGTATCCAGAATCTGATAGCTTCTCACCACCTCCATTTCTAACACCCTCAGCTAGAGCAACCCTCCTCTCCCACCTAGACTATTGCAATAGTCCTCTACCAAAACATTCTGGTTGTAACCTTTCCCCTACTAACCCTATTTCCAACAGAAGGCCAGACTGATCCCTTTATGTCACTCCTCTAGTCAAAATCTGTGGGGCCTCATCATTTTACTCAGATAAAAGGCTAAGTCCTTACAATGGCCAAAAGGTCCATCATGACCTGCAAACTCTAGACATATTTGACCTTCTCTTCTTCCTCCCATTTCTTCACTCACTGTCCTCCAGGCACTTTGGCCCTTCCTCTTTTCTCAAAAGTTCCAGGCATACACCCACCTTAGGTTCTTTGTTTAAGCACTCCTCCTCTCCAGTACTCTTCTCCAGACATTCCTTGGCTCACTCATCTCCTTTAAGACTTTGCTTACATGTCACCTTTTCCCTAGGGCTTTCTCTAACAACAAATGTTTATACTGCTATCTGTACTCACCCTCAGCAACCATTTCACTGTTATCTATTTTTTAAAAAATTTTTCCTTTGATTAATTCATTTATAATTATTTGCTACTTTCCCCTCTACTCTCTCAAATAGAATAAAGTCATCATAAGGGAAGGCGTATTATTTGTTTTATTCCCTAATACACCTCTAGTGCTCAGAATAGTGCCTGCATATAGTATATGCTCAATAAACTTCCCTCCCTCCCTTCCTTTCTTCCCTCATTCCTTCCATCTTTTCGCTTCCTCTTTCTCTCACTTTTTCTCTTTTTTTCTTTCTTTCTCTCTCCTTTTCTAAATAGGCAAACACTTTAAAAACTATTAAACAAAAAAACCCAATTAAGTGGGCAATGAACAGGCACCTCATCAAAAAAAGATATTTAGATAACAAATAATCATATGAAAAGATGCCCAAAATAATTTGTAATTAGGAAAGGGCAAATTAAAATAATATTAAGATACTGTTGCACAACTGTTAGAATAGAGGAAAAATCCCCAAACTGACAATACTAATTGTCAACAAAGACGTAAAGTAGTGGGAAGCCTCATTTATTGCTTGTGAGGATGTAAAACATTACAGTAATTTTGGAAGACAGTTTTCAGCTTCTTACAAAGCCCAACATGGTCTGAAACAGCAGTTATGCTCCTAGGTGTTTGCCCAACTGAATTAAAAATTTATCTTTACATAAAAATCTGAATAAAAATGTATGATAGCAATTTATAATCACTAAAAACTGGGAGCAAATAAGATATCCTCAAAAGGTGAGTGGATAAATAAACTATGGTACATACAAAATAAATTTTATTCCAGTAAAAGGTGACAAAACAGGATGAGCTAACAAACCATGCAGAGACATAGATAAATCTTAAATGCATGTTACTAAGTGAAAGAAACCAGTCTGAAAAGGCTACATACTGTATGGTTCCAATTATATGGGATTCTGGAAAGGGCAAAACTATAGAGATGGTAAAGAGATGAGTGGCTGCTAGGAGTTCAGGGGTGATTAGGAGGAGTGTGTGGGTGAAGCACAGGATTTTTTAGGATGGTGAAACTGATTTGTATGATACTGCGATGGTGGATACATGGCAAAACACATTAGTCAAAACCCACAGAACTTTAGCACAAAGAGTGAATTTTTTCCTCTCTTTTTAAAATTTCAATAGCTTTGGGAGACATAAATTTTTTTGGTCTGGGCTTTTTTTTTTTTTTTTTAAGTTGGAGTCTCACTCTGTCGCCCAGACTGGAGGGCAGTGGCCGCTCCCGGTCACCGCAGCCTCAACCTGCTGGGCTCCGGCGATCCTTCCGCCTCAGCCTTCCGAGTAGCCGGAATTACAGGCGCGCGCTACCACGCCCGGCTGATTTTTTGATTTATTGTAGAGATGAGGTGTCGCTGCCCAGGCGGGTCTCGAACCCGCGGGCTCAGGCAATCCACTCACCTCAGCCTCCCAAAGGCGTGGGATTACAGGCTGAGCCACCGAGCCCGGTGGTCTGGGCTTTAAGAGTGCTCACCACCCCTATCTGCGCACATTGTACCCAATAGGTGATTTTCTTTTTTTTGTCCTTCCACTCTTTCTTGCCCTCTCCCTTGTGAGTCTCCAATGTCCATTTTACCATTCTCTATGCCTTTCCATATCCTTAGTTTAGCTCCCACTTATAAGTGAGAACATCTGGTGTTTGATTTTCTGTTCCTTAGTTAGTTCACTTAGGATGATGTTCTCCAATTCCATCCAAGTTGCTGCAAAAGACATTATTTCATTCTTTTTGATAGCTGAATATGTGTATATAGTATATTCCATATGCCACATTTTCATTATTTACTGATCAGTTGATGGACATTTAGGTTGATTCCACTTCTTTGCAATTGTGAATTGTGCTATGATGAACATGTGGGTGCAGGTGTCTTTTTAAATATAATGACCTTTGTTCCCTAGGGTAGATACTTGGATCAAATGGTAGATTTACTTTTAGTCCTTTGAGTAGTCTCCGGACCGCTTTCCATAGAGGTTGTACTAATCTAAAGAAGATATAAAAATGGCCAAGAGTGAATCTTAAAGAATGCAAATTTAAAGATATTTAGAAGGTCAGGGAATCTTAGGATGGAATGCAGAGTGTAACAAAATAATCTAAGTGTAGTACAATGTATGAAACAATCTCATTGCAGAAGGAGGCAGTAAAAGGGGTTAACTTATGTAACTTTGGAGATGAGTGGAGTCTTAGACTAAAGGAAGAAGGAACTTCACATAAATACTGTAGTCTAGTTGACAAACTTGTTTCCAATAGGGGTATAGGTTAATAATTCTGAAACCACTATACAAGCATCCTGGAATCAAATGATTAAGTAAATGGATGATTGATGGTGGGAGCCAGGTTTCTCATTATTGAAGTGGGAAGTTATAGATAAGCAAGGGGAAAGAGACTATTATGGTCCACGTGGCAATAAATTAGATTTGGAGACATCAGTGTAAACTCATGTTTAGCTTAATGTAGATACAGAAATCTGCATATAGAAATCTTTACAGACATGTATACATAAGAGGGTTAGTTGACATATATGTATTTTCTTACTCTGTCAGGTGAGAGGTTCTAGAAGCAACAACATCCCAGTAGCAAGGAGCACACCTAGAACCCAGTTCTCGGTTTCTAATACCTTTTTCCAATAAAAGGAACTAGGTATACTTAGAGAAATAACTGATTTTAATGTTGGAAAAAGAAATATACAAGATGAATCTAGAGTGTTTTATAGTGCCAGAGAAAAAGTGCTTAATCACACACACACGTGCGCGCGTGCACACACACACACACACACACACACACAATAATGTGCATATGTTGAAGGGTCAAACCTGCAATATGCTGATGGGCACTGGAGCTGACTGAAAGACCTTCAAATGACCCAAACTGGAACAATAATATATCCGAGTCCATGTTGATACAAATAAATGAATAAGTAAATGAATAAATGAGGGAGCATAGACAAATCTCCTATGAAGGCAAATTTCAAATAATGTATGTGGATATTCTGCCTCAAGGTGTAAGTGTGAGCTGTAAGTGTGAACTGAGCAAGGTGACTTTCTTCCAAAAAGTATAGTGTGGAAACAGGAAAAAGAGACCTTTGCATTGCAGAAAACTGCAAACACTCCCTCAGTCACGTAATCAATTTTAGCATCAGCAGTGATGTCAAGTTGATAGTACGTACTCTTGATGTGATCTGATGACAATGATAGGTTACCTTAGTGGTAGCCCTACTAAAAACTC
Source organism: Carlito syrichta (assembly GCF_000164805.1). Taxonomy (NCBI): domain Eukaryota; kingdom Metazoa; phylum Chordata; class Mammalia; order Primates; family Tarsiidae; genus Carlito; species Carlito syrichta. The sequence goes on along the minus strand of NW_007253865.1, from coordinate 345,108 downwards.
ATAATCCCAGTCTACTGAGGAGAAAAAAAATCAGAAAAATCCCAACTGAGGAACATTCTACAAAATAACCTGACTGACCAGTACTCCTCAAAACTGTCAAGGTCATGAAAAACAAGGAACATCTGAGAGACCTAAGGGACATGATGACTAATGTAACAAGGTTTCCTTTATGGAATCCTGGAACAGAAAGGAAAATAAAACAACAAGTAAAAACTAAGAGAATAAGACTAAGCTATGGACTTCTGTTAATAACAATGTGTCTACATTGGCTCATTAATTATAAGAAATGTACCATACTAATACATGTAACATTAGTTGCTAATAATAGGGGAACTAGGTGTGGGGTACATGGGAACTCTCTACACTATCTTCACAGTATTCCTGTAAATTTAAGACTATTTTAAAGTTACAAGTGTATTTTTAGGAAAGCTCTAAAACAATCTCGGATTTACAGAAAACTTGCTAGTACAAAGAACTCTTTATTTCCTACATCATTTGAGATGATGCCCTCAGATGCCCAGCCATCCCCAGAAACTCAAGTGTGTAATTTCTACAAACAAGAACATTCTCCTGCAGACTCACAAGGCAACCATCAGTATCAGGAAATTAACACTGATGGATCACTACCATCTAATCCACAGGATCCAGTGTTTCCAATAATGCCCTTTTCCACAGAGGAGCCAGGTCAGAATCACACATTGCATTTAGTTGTCAAGTCTCTTTAATCTCTTTCAGGTTTGGAATTTTTTTTCAATATTTTCTGATTTTCATGACCTTAATATATATATTTTTTAATCACAGACCTGTCATTATGCAGAATGCCCCCCTCAACTTGAGTTTATATAATGTCTTCTTGAGATTAGATTCGAGTTATGCATCTTTGGCAAGAATATCACAGAAGTGATGGTGTTATTCTTATTGCATGACATCAGGTGGCTTTGTGTCCCATTAATGATGATGTTTACTTTGATCACTTAATTTAGGTGGTATCTCCCAATATCCTCCATGGTAAAGTTACTCTTAATCTTTTTGTGGTTAATAATTGTGGGGAATGTACTTTGGGATAATATAGAAATCATTTTTTCAATTTGTTCATTTATTTCTTTATATTAGTTTGGGTCTCTTGGTTTCCTGTTGTATTCAATGGGTTATATAATCAATTACTATCTTTAAAAATTTTTGATTTTTAAATTGTCTTAGATTTAAGCTGGCTTCTGTGCCCTTTTGATGTCTCATGGTCATTCTTACTTCCTGACACAAGCGAATGTCTAACCTTTCCCTATCCCAGTCCTGGACCCAGCAGTTGATGTAGAGTCCTGGTTCTTTTCAGTGAAGAAGGGGGTCCAGAAACTAAGATTTGATGTTAGGTGTACTCATTGTCCTTGCTCTCGTATTCTCAGTACACACACACACACACACACACACACACACACACAGACCCTGAAAACCCTACATTAGACCTTTAATTCTAATCCAAAATGCACAAGGTTCAGTCTAGTTCTGTCCTTCTCCATGTTTGTAACTCCTTTTTCTTTCTTTCCTTCTTTCCTTCCTTCTTTCTTTCTTTCTCTTCTTTCCTTCCTTCCTTCCTTTCTTCGTTCTTTCCTTCTCTCTTTTTATCTTTCTTTCTTGTATTTATTTATTTTTATTTTTATTTTAGTTGGAATCTCACTCCATCACCCAGGCTGGAGTGCAGGGGCACACTCATGGCCACCCCAGCATCAAGCTGTGGGCTCAGGTGATCCTTCCACCTCAGCCTTCCAATAGCCCAAACTACAGGTGTGTGCTACCATGTCCAGCTAATTTTTTGATTTATTGTAGAGATGAGATCTCACCATGTTGCCCAGGCTGGTCTCAAACCCACGGGCTCAGGCAAACCTCTTGCCTCAGCCTCACAAAATGCTGGGATCACAGGCTTGAGCCACCACTCCCAGCCTGTTATTTTTATTTTAAAGATGTGGGGTATAATTCAGGTTTGGGCACATAAATGGTCATTGTACAGGTAAAGCTTGAGCCTCCCAGTGGTCCTCACTTTGCCTGGTTTGGGATCAGGTATCCTTATTAGTGTTACATGCCCCCCTTCCCTGGCAGTGAGTGACCTGCTACTGCCAATTCCTTTCATTTATCATTTTCATGATAAATGTTCAGGGTCCACTTATGAGTGAGAGCATGTGGTATGCAGTTCTTTGTTTCTGTGATAGATCACTGAGTAAAATGAGTTCTAATTCCATCCAAGTTGCTGCGAAGTTCATAATTTTGTTCTTCTTTATAGCTGTGTAGTATTCCTTCGTGTATATGTATCACATCTAAAAAAATCCAGTCCACTTTCTGTGGGCAGTACGGTCTTTCAACAGCAACAACCATAGCATCTGTTATCCTTAATGTATTTGCTGATTTAATTAATTCTGCTCTTCATGTAACCAATCTCCTATCCCACTACCTGCCCCTCATGATGACCTCCTCCTCATTCAGACTCTGACTGCAGGTTGTGTCTCCCTGTGCTGATGCGCCCCTCACCCCGCAGGCTTCCACACAGTGTGCCAGGCCACTGTGGAAGGTAGGATGCCTTCCTCATTCTGCTCCAGGGCTGACACCTGTGCAGAATGTCCTACTTTGCTGATGTACTCCTCACTGCACAGGAACTGCGGGCATACCCTCTGGAGGCACCTCCCACCTCCACTCCCCACATGGTCACCTTCTTTGCCAGTCAGGCTCTGACACTGCCCCATGTCTCTATACTTCCTCTGCCCTGGTGAAAATGCCTACATGGTTTGACCTGCTAAAGTGACTTGAATAAATAAATACAGAAAAGTCCCAGGTTTCTTCTTCACTGCTGCTCCCTCTAGTACGCTTCACAGTGTTGTGCAGGGAGTGTGCTATGTTGTCCGTGATAAAGGGGATCAATTTTTAACTGAAATCTAGGCTGTAAATCATACTTCTTCTCAAAGAGGTTTTAAAATACCTTTCCATAATTGCAGTTCTCCATATACTGGTGGCTAACTTACATGTTTGAGTCTAAAATCTCTCCAGCTGCTGAGCTTTCTATCTACGCGTACCATAGTCAGGACTTTCCAGGCAATAAGAGGTGATTAAACACTAAAACCCAGACCCCTCTCTTGGGATGAGGAAAGTTTAAAGATATTGCATAGGAAGTGTCTTTGTTGTGTTGCTGGGGATTCATTTTCAGCTCGTACTCTAAGCAGGAAGTGCCTTTCTCTGCCAAAAGGATTTCTAAATTTTTCTTCCTTTGCTTCAGCATACATAAAACCAATGAGGAAAGAGAGAAAAACAGGGTCAGTAATGGTCATGAAGGGGCTGAGTCATTGCACAGTCATTCCGGAGTGTGTGGTAAGCCATGTGCAGAACATGAAGGAAGCCAAAAATTCCTTCTATGGAGCTCATCAATGAGTATTTAAAGGGTGATTTTGAGCAATGAGTATTCAAAATGAGTATTAAAAATGTTTTCAAAATTAGTAACTTTATTTGGTAATAAAGTTTGGTAGCCAACTCTGCTCAGATGGATTAATCCAGATGATACTAGAACTATTTCTTTAGTCACTCTCAATGAGGGCTGTCACCAGTTAGTGACTCAGTGTACTGGATTGTCTCTTGGGAATTCAACACTAGTCTTCTCTTTCCATGCTCTTCCTTGCAGTATAGTAGTTTTGAAGCTTGGGAACCACATTTTTACAATTTCTGCCAGTAAGTTTTAGACTAGGTTTCTTCAATGAGAGGCACTCTGAAGATGTAAGATTTTAAAGTTATTCAGGTATAGTGAGGCTGACAGACCAGGAGACAATTGCCATTGAAAAGATAGCTATATTTATACATCCCAAGATAGTCTGTGCCATTCCACAGGGTGGGGACACATGGGGAAGCATCGCAGTTGATCATGAGGCAGCAGGATAAGGTGAAATGTGAACAAGAGCCTTTATTGTGGTTGTCACAGGAAGAAATCCACGAGGTAGGGCAAGCAGGCTTAGGATTGGCTAATGGGCTCTGGGATGAAGGGCTGTCCTTGACTCTCTGGTATCTGGACCTCAAGTGATTAGGGCAGATGGATAGTGGCCAGAGTGTGAGAATCCCATAAAGGAGGTGGTTAAGGGTATGAACTCTGGATTGGTTGATTCACATATAAAAAAGGCATACTCACAAGAGATTTGCTTGCTATCTCTAGGAATTAGCTAACTCTGGGAGGGCCTGTCCTTCTTCAGTCAGCAAGGTTCCAAGATGTCAAAGCATTAGAAAATAAAGACATGATTAATAGAGGCCTCACATGAAATTTGGAAGGCTGAGCAGAAGCAGTCATGTAATTGCTCTTCTAGCAGCAGTAGGTAGATGTAAAATTTTGTGTCCCCAGAGACATTTTCTGCTAAACACTCAGGTTGACGCTATGATTCCTATCAGTATTTTTTTGGTCTTGTAATCTCTTGACTCCTTTATAGTTAATAACACCCCCAGAGATCTAGCAGTGGTCTTTTCTGATCTTCCTTGTGCCAGTTCTATCAGTGGTTTTGTTAAGTACCCAATTCTCTGATTTAGAATCTTCCTGCTTGAAATACCTACTGTGATTTCTGTTTTTCTGGCCAAACTTTGACTGATACACTAAGGAAGATTAGTGTGTACATTTTTCAGTTCATTGTTGACAAGTATGTTTGTGCTAATTGGACATCTCCTACTGAGATTCTGGTATCTAGAGAGGGAAAAACATTTGTATAATTGCCTTTTTGGAGTTCTGATTTATAAGGGCTTAATAAACCCTCTTTGGTGAGCTACATGCTACAGAGTCTTCTTGTCTCCTGTGTTCCCAAAGCACTGTCTTTATTTCTGCTATGGTATGGGGGCTTAGTACTGTAATAATTTGTGTACATACTTTTTTTTCCTGCAAGATCCAAGAGCTTCTCTAGTACAAGAACCTTGTAGACCTCACTGTTATAGCTCCAGGATTCTACACAGTTCTGGACACATTGCAAATAAATGGATATTCTTCACAGGAAGTAGGCATGTCCAGCCTAGGCTATGATTAGGAAACATGCATAAATAATCATAAAAATGTCTAGGTGTGTTACAATTGTTATCCAATTTCATTCTCACGAAAACCTCATAAAGTAATAGTATTTGAAATTGAGGCTTAGAGAGGTTTGATCTTGCTTAAGGTCACATAACTAATAAAGGTTGTAGCCAAGAAGTAAGACCACTTCTAACTGTCTTCAAAGCCTTGTTGTTTCTGCTATACTGTTCTTCCTCCCTGAGAACAAGGCGGGTATCTAATACTAGTGTCAGTAAAATATAAAGTTCAGATAAATACGAATGCCAGGATAAGGCTGAGGCTCTGTAATACGTATCCATCTATAACCAGAATGAGGGGGTAGAGATAACAGAGTAACTGACTTACTGTATAAGCAAAAGAACTTGGAGATCATAAACTGAGGAATCAGTGAGTTTGGGAGGAATGGAGCAGGAATGATTGAGGGGCATCAGGATAACCAGAGCAAGACTTGATAGCTGAGACAGTTTGCTGCTGTAACTCTGATCGCCTTTAAAAAAAATCTCTTGTCCTATAATAATCCCAGAGTTGTATAGATATTTAAGGCCAACTTGGGAGAGTAAAGGCAGCAAGCGGTCTTGCTCACTGCTCGGTAACATTCCTTTAAGTAGTGTAGCCCTGTCCTCCTCCTACCTCCTCTCAGTATTGAAAAAACAAAGCAAAACTTGGGGAGTTACTTAAAACCAGTTGAAATGCCAACTCACTTTGAAGAGGACCTTTGGGCAGAGCAAAGTCAATGTTACCTGCACTTGGAATGAGAACAAGAAAGAAAATGAAGAACTTGGCTTTCAAACATTTAGAAAGTTGCACAGAGGAACAAATTCCCAGTTGAGTGGGGATCTGTTTTCTCTGCTTATCTGAGATCAGAGCTAACTGTCCTAGTGGTTCTGAAGGGCCCTAAATGTTTCTTTCCACTTGGGTGGAGCCGTTTTGGCCTATTTAGAACTAGTTGCATCTCTTTGCGAATCATTGTGTCTTAGTTAGTGGTTGCCTATCTATTTCTCTAAGAGCTCTTTGAAGGAAAATAGATGATTCATCTTCACATTTTCATTACTTAGCACAGTTCCTTACTTGTGTTAGCTGAAGGAATAAATGATAATTAAGCAAACAAACAAATAAATATATAAAAATAAGCAAGTAGATAAATGCAAATAAATGTTTCCCTGAGATAGATCTTTCCTGTTGTAAATAAGAAGACATACACAAAATATTTGTGTCTTAAATTTATATATTATAACAGCAAATGTTGGACAGGCTTTGGAAAATACCCCTAGCATCAAGGTTTGTGGACTAATAGCTTTAAAAACTTGATCTGCAAGGCTGTTTCCTGTTTGGTGGTCTTGCTATTAAGATCTTGAGATTGTCACAGGCAGGTGAGCTGACAGAACCAACGTGAAGTTTTCCCATCCAGTATTAAAGTGCAAATGAAATCCAATCTTAGAAAAATGATGGGCATTGAGCTTGAAAAAAGAAAAATTGTGCTTGCAGTGACCTTATTATTTTTCTTTAAAACGACGAGTATTATTTCTTCCCTTTACTTTTTCTGCCAATTTCTCACAGAGCAGTATGCACACATTATCAAGTTGTACAATAATGTGTATTGGTTTTCCAGGGCAGGGTATCAAAGGCCCTCATGAGGAAAGAAAAGGTTTTTGTAGAATGACACTGGATACTCTAAATGTTCTCGTGTTCTTTGCCTTCCAAAACTAGACCTCTTTTTTGATCCAATTTTACATTTGAATATTTTGAATATAAGACATTTAGGGCAGAAGAACAGTGTCCTCATTCTGCTAACATTTTGACGTATTTAAGCAAAAAGGAGGAAAACAAGGAAGTCTTCTGGGACAAATGAAATCTTTCAGAAACATCAAAAAGGGATTTTTTTTATTTTTAATTCTATTATATATGTAAAATTGGATATGTCATTAAGTGATCTTGCTTTTATTCTGTTCATCACCTGTAGTATCCAGGTCAATGGCCAACTCTGACAATGACCTATCTTATTCTGTTTAATGTTGTTCAAGTAATTTACAGTTTGGATTATCTCCACCTGTCCTTTGGGAACTTAAAAGAAAACAAACATTAGATTTGATCTTTTTAGCACTTACTTTTAAGTTGATGAGGCTAAAATGTTCAATTTAAAGCATTTGTGGTTATTCACATTGACAAGTGAATTTCTTTCCTGAAGTTCAGTCTCAGAAATTGTTTTTGAAGAGTGTGTGCTAAGACTACAATTTCCAACAGCTCCCAAGAATGAGATTGTTTTATTGGTATTATTAATCTCTTGACCTATGGGCTAGCAACACTTCCCTTGTCACCTCCCTGCCACTATCCCAGAACAGTCTAGTCAGAGGAGAATAGTCACATAAATATGGTTCTGATAGATTGCTGGCATTCTGTAAGACACTTGTTCTCAAAGGAAACATTCCAGATGTGAATTGAAATCACTAACAAGCAAAGAGCAGATCAGAACATGAATGTCTCCTTAATAAATGTTGGATGCCAAAATCAAAGAGTTTGAAATTGAGACCAGCATGTTTCTGCTTTCCAGTTAAATCCATAAATAACCCCTTTCCACTCACCTGTATTTGTTTTACATGTGCTTCGGTTTCCAGAGGAATTTAAAAACATGAGTCTAGAAAAGGCAATGACTTTAGACAACCAAATAGTCTTAGTGTCCTTTTAAGCAAGACTAACAAATGCCAACTTCTGAAAATATTCCATACATCTGTCAATATTTTTACCAGTCCACAATTTGTTTTCCATCTATCTGCCTAGCTATGTTATTGCTTTAATCCACCCCCTTCACCCCAGCCAAAGTGGTCCAACTCATGAAGGAAACAAAACCCTTTGTACAGACAGAAAAACTGTTTATTTTTAGTGATTCTCAACTTTTTCTCCCATCTCATATGCACAGGAAGTGTTTGCTAAAATAGGAATGCACAGTCAAACATGCTTCAGAGTTTTTGGTTGCAGAGATGATACAAACCAAAAGAGACTCCTTGAACTGGAAAATGAACATAAGTATCATTCCTGGTCTTTGCTGTACAGGAGCTTATAGTCTGGCACCCACGAGCAGTGAAATGTACTGCTAGGTTGCACTTAGCAAGTGGCAGTAAGTGGAAGGGAAAGTGTGTGCTACAGAAGCTATGGAGGCAGGCCTGAACGGAACACCTGAATTGAGTAAACTGAACAGCGAAAGCTTCACAGAGAAGCTGAAATTTAAGTTGGGCCTTCAATGACAGTGAGTTTATCTTTTGTTGCTGCCACAACAAAAATAACCACAAACTGAGTAGCTTAAGGCTGGGAGGCTAGATATAAAAAAACAAAGCGTTACTAGGGCTCTGCTCTCTCTGAAGGCTCTAAGGGAGAATCCTTCCTTGCCTCTCCCTAGTTTCTGGTGATTGCTGTCACTCCTTGGTGGTCCCTTTTGTGGCAGCATAACTTTAATCTCTGTTCCCATGGTAATATGATAGGCTTCCCTCTGTGTGTGTTTGTTTATCTCCACGTCTCTCCTTTTATAAGGATATGTCATTGCACTAGGACCCATCTAAAGCCAATATGGTCTCATTTTAACTTGATTGTATCTCCAAAGACACCATTTTCAAAATAAGGTCAAGTTCATGAGTACCGGGGTTAGGATTCAAACTATCTTTGGAGGGTGGGGAGGACAAAATTTAACATAAAACAGTATCATAGATCGGGTATCTTAGAAACAGAGGCTGAAATGGGGAATTTTAAGAAGATGAATTTTGGAGAACGTGTTCTCAGGAGCCAGATACTGAGATGAGCAGGCTAAGATGGGTCAGGGAGCCAGACAAAAGAAAGGGTTCCACTGGGGTCCAGTTTCAGCCTGGTTTCATGAGGCGCTCTGGGTCACAAATGGCATTATAGAGTTGTCCCATCTTAAGGCAAAGTAGCCAGGCTGTATCCCTGTGTCAATCAGTCCCCAGTCCCTGACTGGGGTCCCTCAGGCCCCAGGGAACAGGGATGCATAACCTCCTGGTAAGGTTGCTCCCATTTGGCCTAAGGGAATTTTCTGGAGAAGGAGGCAGCTGTGAGCAGCTAGCAGCCAACACGTGGCAGCTGGGGTGTGGGGACATCAGCCTGGTGAAAAGAATCTGGTGGGACTCCAACAGTATTCACCTCATTCCACCCCTGGTCCTACTCAGATCTGCTTGCCTTTCACATTAAGTTCCCTCCATCCAGGCTCAATTTCTTTCAGCTTCTGGTTGTCATATTTTACAACAAAGTTTAAAAGAGGGGGATTAGCATTAGTGGCTGTTTTGGTTGATCCTGAGGCTGTAGTTGATTTTCTTCATCTCCTTCCCATTTACATTCTCCTTATCTCTTGGCTAAACTTCTGCTAGTTTAAATGGCTCACAGGGGTTGGGGGGTGAGGAGGGCCTGAGCTTCTCTCTGTCATTCCCTTATCAGGTCTCATTTGCTCTACCTGTCTATTTATAGTGAAAGCCTGGAGTATTGATTAATACTCCTGCCATGGAGTATTAAGAGTGATCCAGCAACTTGGATGGCCTTAGAGCCTATAATACTGTGAGTGATCTATCACAGAAACAAAGAGCTGAGTACCACATATTTTCACTCATAAGTGGACCTTGAACAATTACCATAATACTATAAGAAAGGGATTGGCAGCAATGGAAAACTGCCAGGGGAGGGATACATCTCATCAACGATGGTACCCGCATAATGAACATTTGTACACCTAACCCTGAATTGTACCCCACATCTTTAAAATAAAAAAAATTTTTTTTAAAGTGACCCAGTAGACTATGAGTGCCTGACATATTTCTTCCTGTCACCATTAGGTCAGAGCAGTACTACCTACTCATGATGAGCAGGTTTGATTATTCAAGCTAGAGTCATGATTCCTTTCTGCACCTACTGGTATACAGGCATAAGTATCCCACAGGACTCAGGAGACAGCCTTAGCTTTAATTTTAGTGGAAATCTTACTGTATGTCCTGATTGAAATATCTTCTTTAGGATCTAACACTTCTAGTCCCACATAACCCAAAGATGTGGAGATGGGAATCACAAATCACTCATGTAGCTCACTAGGAGTGATGGCCAATTGGGCCACCCCTACTACCATGTCTTGATTCTCAGACCTGTATATTCTTCCTACTGGGGACACACCAGGTGATGGTCATTGATTTAAGAAGTATAGCACATCCTTAAGGATGGCACTACATCACTGCAGGGTCATCTCTAAGTAGAAGCCTTAGCTGTCCCTTCAAGAGTCCATTCCCACGCTGACAGCTTCTGGATGGTGCCATATGTGGTGGGGTCAATGGGCCCCATTGTCATGTACCTGATGCATCCTTCCTTTGTTTTAAAGTAGGTGTCTTACTCTGAGGCAATATTATGAAGAATCCCACGCCAAGAGATCAGACACTTTGTGTGTCCTTGGGGAGTGGTGTTGGCCAAGGCAATGCAGCAGGGAAGGCAAACCCACTTCCAGAATATGTGTCACTCTCTGCTGGGATAAAACATTTGTTTCTCTTTTGATGACTGAAGAGTTCTGATGTAATCAACTTGTCAGCAAGTGGCTGGTTAATCTCCTCAAGAGATGGCATTATATTGAGGAGCAGTATTAGTTTCTGTTCTTGGCACGATGGACTTTCAGTTGTGGCAGTAGTTAGATAATTCAGTCTTGATTACAGGAGTATCTTCCAAGACCAGCATTCCAGAGAACCCTAGATGCTACTTTAGGCAAGGACTACTGAAGACTTTTGAAAAAGAGTTTAAAAAAACCAAAACAAAACAACAAACAAGGTTAGAATTGATGGGAAGATTGTTGTATATGTGTTATTACTCACCCAAATAGCCATTTTCCCTGCTTTATTACTAAGCAAATCCTAATTTTGTTCAGGGTCACCCTGACGCCATCTCCAGGGCTTGGATTATGATAGTCCAAGCCAGCCACGACAGTCCTGACCCATATTCCCAGCCTCCTCTCAGATCTGGCAAGTGAGAAATAATGGTGAATCTACTAGGAAAGTTCCTGGGAATGTTTTTGTTTTGATGGAAATTTATAGATGCACTTTCTACCTTGAACATGGATTTGATGACTGTAATGGTAGTAGCCATTTTGCTATTATATAGGAAAGCTCAGGAAAGTAAAATAAAGATGTCAACTCTAACATTGTTAAATCAAAACTGGCAATCATCTGTTTCTGAACTTCCTAAGAAAAGCCTGTATTCATTCAAGTCACTATAAGCAATTTAAAGTCAAATTTTTTCTTAAGTATTACTTTGGGTTAGAGGAGTAAAGTTAAAATGGACTCAATAAAGACACTACTTGGAGGACTACTAGGGTCAAGGCTATGGTGCTGAAAAGGTACAAATGGATGCAAGATAAAATCCAAAGGAAGTATTCAGGTACAAGTTTATCTATAGTTATAACTGATAATGAACTTTTTATCACCATCATGCCATCATAAAATTATTAATAATTCTTTAATATCACATAATAGTCATTCTATATTCAAATTTCTGCAACTGCTTCAAAAGTTTTTCTTTTCACTCCAACGGGTTTCTTTGAATCAGAATTCAAAGTCCACATGTTATATACAAGAGTTATCTTAGAGCAGTTTCTTTCCCACCTTGTTTTCAAGTTGTTGATTTGTTGAAGAAACCAGGTCATTTGTCCTGTTGACTGTTCTACATCCTCAATGTTGTTTACCTTGATTCCTTTATCCTTCGTATTTCTCCTAAATTGACAGTTAGATTTAGAGGCCCTCTTTAGATTCAGTTTTAACTTTTTAGGCACTCATATTGCACAAGTAGTGCTGCATATTTCCTACTGTATCCCATTATGATGTATATTATTTTTAGTGATGCCAGTGCAGCCTGATCCTTCTGTTAGCAAATTTCACGTGATTAATTTCCAATGGGGATTCTTCTCCTTTATAAAAGTTTCACAGTAAGTAGTTAATGTTCTAGCAATCTGAATAATGACCAATTATTCAGACAAATTTTGACAAATTATGTTTGTAAGGTAGCATTACAAGTTTATGAAATTTTACAAGGGGAGACCCCCCAAAACATAATTTATTTATTTAAAAATTGTGTATTTATTCTCACATGTTTAAATTTCAGTCACCTTCAAAGTGCTCTACATTTGATGGAATACACCTTATAGAGATGCTTTTTCCAATGCTCAAAACAGTTATTGAACTAGTCAATTTTGATGCCTTTTAGTGCTTTTGCTGTTTTTTGTTTCACCTTTTCCACAATGGCAAAATGTATCCCTTTGGGGAAATTTTTCATCTGGAGAAACAAAATAAAGTCTCTCAGACGAGATTCAGTGAATAGGGTCAGGTGGGGCCTGAGGGTCATGCTGGTTTGGGTCAAAAATTGCTGAACACTCAGCACAATCTGGACAGGTTTGCTCATAAATCACCCATCATGAAATGGGCAAACACCTTGAAAGAATCTGAAAACAAAATTGACTGGAGTGTCATACAGTCTCAGACAACACAAGCTATTACACTGATGCTGATGGGTTCCTAGAACACTTACCTAGAAGGGGAAGCCTGTACTATGAGGGACCCATCCTCCAAAAAGTAATTCTGTGTTTTTTGTGTCTTCCCTTGTGTATACTTGATGTGTCATGTTCATTGTAGTCATCATTCATTTTTAATTCTTTTGTCAGTGGGAATCCTTTCAGGTCTGGCATGACCCAGCTAGTCCTTGGTAGTTTACTTGCTTTCTGGCACAAAATAATGCCACAAACTTGGAGTAATTTATTTCATTAAAGATCTCTTTTTTCTCTTTGTTGAAAATGATATTGTAGGCCATTCAATTGGCTGCTAAGGGTGTTCTTTGCTACTGGATTATCATTACCTTGGGGTTCTTTCTGCAGACAATGCTAACAAATATGTATTTTTTAAAAGACAAAATTATGCAGCCATTTTAATATTTTCAATTCAAGTTTAATATTTTAACTCCTATACTGTTAATCTAAACACATAGTACATTTTTAGAAGAGGATTAGAACACCTATTATATGTTGGGAAGAATCAGATGATGTAATGGGAAAAATAGAGACCTGGCAAAAGATCTGATTTTCTGCTCTGATGTAGCAAAGTTCCAGCTGAGACAGTCAGTTCTGCTCTGTGGACTTGGATTTCTTCCTATGCAAAATGAAAATGTTGAACATTCTCACTCTACTCCCTCTCAACTCTAACATTTTGTATATCTATGAACTCAGATTTCATACACAGAATATATGTTTTTTAATTTGCTTAACAAGCATTTATTGAAGGAGTGAATGAATAGATAATGTTCTTAGAAGTAACACTATTATTAAACTTATTTATTTTTAGTGTTTTGTAACTAATAAACATTTTTTTGAATGATTTTATTTAATTGCTATTGAATGCACTGAATTATCTTAGGTATTCCAAGGGATTCAAATAAAAATAAAGTCAGATCCTGGTCTCAGGGAAATTTGGGCCTGAGTCAGAAAATAAGGCATTTCCATGGGCAGCTCTTTATAAAAGTCCACTGAAACCTAAGCTATGCATTAATCAGAGGTGCTACCTCCCTGACATGGGACAAGCAGAGACTAAGAGCAAAGCATTTATAGACAGAGAGACAAAGGTTTCCATTTATTAATAGTTATGGGTTCTAGAATGTTCATTAGGTGCTAGACATTATGCTCAATACTTTTAAAGTAATATCTGGTTTAACTGTACTGACTATTATCAGATTTTGGTGTGCCAGATTAAAGATGGGTACAAGTTCTTTGAATACAGGCTGGATATTGACTACTTTGAATTGCTGAATACAGAAGTGACTCTATCTCAGTTTCTGCCTAGGCTTTAAAAGGACTTGCAGCTACCAGCTTGGTCTCTTGGATCTATGAGTTGCCCTGTAAAAAGTTTAACTAGCCTGATGGGAAACCACATGGAAAGGGACTGAAGTTCTATGGAGATAGATAGGGACCCAGTGGACCCTAATTCCATTCCATTCACCCTCATGATCTAATCACCTCCCAAAGGCACCAGATGTGTGAATAAAGTCATATTAGGCTCCCAGCCAGGCCACTGTGACCTCAGTCAATGACAGGTGGAGCAGAAGAACCACCTAACTAAGTCCAGCTCAAATTTCTGACACAGAAAACCATAAACTAGAATAAAATTGTTGTTTTTTAAAGCAACTAAAAGTTTGGGTAGGTAATTATGCAACAGTAGATAACTTGAACAATAATTTAACTTCTCTAAAGTTCATTTTCCTCATCTCTGTAGTGGAGACACCCTCAATACCACTTTTGCTTAACATCCATTAGGATTTTACTGCATGCCAGACATTATTCTAAATACTTCACATTTGCTATGGTCTGATTGCTTGTCTCCCCAGAATTTATATGTTGAAATACAACCCCCAAGGTGATAGTATTAGGGGATGAAACCTTTGGGAGGTGATTAGATCATGCGGGTGAATGGAATGGAATTAGTGTCCTTACAAAAGAGATTCCAAGCTTGTCATCCCCTTCCACTATGTGAGCATGCAGCTGGAGAGAAGGTACCATCTATGAGAAACAGTTCCTCACAAGATGCTGAATCTGCTGGTGCCTTGATAGTGGAATACCAACCCATAGAACTGTAAGAAATGTATAAGCCACCCAATGATATTTGTGGTAGCAGCCCAAATAGACTAAGGCAGCATGTCATGTGCACACAATCCCCATGGAATAAATACTATTACTATTCCTGATTTCATGATGAGGTAACTTAGTCACTGAGAAGTTAAGTAACATAAATAAGGTCACAGAACTGTTAAGTGGCAGAGCTAAGGTCCAGACTCAGTCAGCCTGACTGAGAGATGAAAGGGTGTTTATAAAGCATGGAGCACAGTGTCAGTCACATAGCAGGGATTCAGTGCGTGGTGATGGTGGTGTCGGTAGTAGTAGAGAAGTGGTAACTATTGTTATTGTCACACAGGAAAATCTCCAGGAATATGGATTCTGAGCAAAGACCTCAAGGGAAAAAAAAATTGATGTGTGTAGGGTGATAGGAAAAATAGCTTTGACAAGGAAGTAGGAACAAGACATAGAAGAAGAACATGCAAACATGGTAGAAGATGCTGCTGGGTGAGAGTGAAAGCAGAGGGTAGAGAGTGGTGCTGAATTGATGCTTAGGTATGTAATTCAGAGCTGTGGCTCAGAGAAATTGACAGGGCCGGGCTGAGGGTGATTTACTGTGGCATCCAATCAAGCTGCGCGTTCATGACATGCATGACTTGCCGCTGCTCCACATTACCCTGCTTCCTCTCTCCAATTAGGGGAAATACCCTTTTCATTTATTAAGTGGTACGTGGGCATCTGCGTGGTCCTACCGTTGAGGGGACCTGATGGGGGTCATATCAACATGACCAAGGTCAAGTGGTCAAAAGTTATTTACAGCCCATTAGGCAACTTGCATGTCAGCCAGGCATATCCTGCGCAGCCTTCCTAAATGAAGTAAATATGCTGAATCCCAGGTTTTCAGCAGGGTTGAGTGACCAAGAGCATTTGTTAGTTAGCTGGAAAGTGCAAACCTCAATAGCCAAAGGGCTGGATTGCCATGTTGCAGATGGGTGCTCACAGGACACCGATCTTATCCTGACATAAGTATCATAATTTTTTCCAGAGAATCATCAAATGTTAATTCTAGAAGAGACTTTGGTCTAACTCACTTTTTTTTAGAGTTGCATAAAATGGTGTTTATCAAAGCAAAGGGATTTGACCAAGGTCACACAGCCCATTAAAGTTAGAGGCTGGGTACAGAGCTACTACATTTTGTCACTCCTTCACATACTCCCTTAGAATATGTGACTATCCAAGATTACTTAATAAAAGCCATTGGAATAAGTGAATATCAGCTTGAGGCAGCATAACTGTACAAAATACACTATATACTCCTAATTACAAAAATATCATTCCAAAGAAAACAGTAGAAAATATATTAATTTTGTTTGTAGTGGCATAATATGATTATGTTAGATAAAACAATAATAAAATTTAACATATTTGACAACATAAAATATATAAAACTCTACAGTAAAAATAGGAAACATGCAATCACAAAAATATCATAAACTGGGAAGTCCTTTAATGATATAAGATTTAATAGATAACTATAAAGAGATATAGACAATTTGTTCAAATAGGATAATTATTAAACAAGGCACAATTAAGTAAGCAAAAAGTGTGTTGTTGACAGCAAACTATGCTAACTAGTCTATAGTGACATCGTTTTCTGGCAGCATTCATATATTGGTACAGCCATTTGGGGAAGTGACATGTCAATATTTTTTAAGAACCATATAATATTTTTATAATTTGGCTTGGTAATCCTACTCCTGAGAATTTATCTAAAGTAATCACTCATTAATGACACCCAAATCTACTGCTTAGTATCTGATCCTTCAGATGTGTTCGGGTTTCCTATTTCCAGTCTTTGACTCTTTTTCTGGTACTTTAAACTTTTCCTGTCCAAACTGAAGCTCACCCTCTGCTAAACTGTATAGCATGTCACTTTTACTCTCTGTATCATGAGCATCTAGCCCAGTGCCAGGCACATAGTAGACTCACCTTAAAGTTTGCTGAATGAATGAACTATTCTCAGGTTTTTATCTTCCAGGCCATGCTAAGGGACCTAGAGTTATAGTTGAATGTCCTTTCCCTTCATATTTATATCAAACCTGTCACGAAATGTTGTTCTTTCAAAATGTCTTCTGATCTCTTCTTTCTTTTCATGCCCTTCTTCAGTCTGGGTCCCTGTGGCCTTATATTTTGTTAACTTGAGTTATCCTTCTTGTTCATCTTCTGAGTCTCACGTTTTTTCTTTTTCTGCAATTACTCCATAAGATAGCAGCCACCAATTTATCAGTATCAATTGGAGGTCATTTGTGCGAGTAACCAAAAGCAATTCTGGTCAAAGGGATTTAGTGGAAGATTTCTGGGGAGCTCATAGAATGGAAGGAAGAGCTGATTAATTAAGTATCAGAAAGGTCAGAAACTAGAACTCTTCTTTGGATTTCAGCAAAATGAATTTGTATATTGTGTATCTTTTTGATACTGTCATTAGTTGATTAGCACCAAGTACTTTTTAGGACAGTGATAACTTTTAAAATACTTAAGATGTGATACTTTTCTACTGTATCATAAGTCCAACAGGAAGAATCATTAAATTTATTCTGTAACCCCTATAGTATTGAGCAAATGGTATGTATTTGATTGATAGAGACCAATGAAAGAAAAGAATAATGAACCTGTCTTGTGGGGTAGGACACCAGGGAAAAGTGACTTGATGGGAAGTCTTATTTAGGATACCTCTTAACCTATTAAAGCAGATTCCTTCTGTTCCTTCTGGAGTAATATGTTTATCTGGTAGCCCTGGGTATTAGTGATAACTTAAAGAGAAAACAGATAATTGAGAAAGCAAATACCATGCTGTTCATCAAACCAAGAGCCTGCGGGTGACTCTGCCCTAAGTCTCGATCTGAGCTCTTATGAATTTTAAGACCAGTCATCTGATGATTTTTGTGAATCCCTGTTAATAACAGGCTCCGTCTTTTTTTTCCCTTTTATTTTTAGTTGGCGTGTAATAATAGTACATACTTATGGGATGCAGAGTGATATTTCGTTACCTACATACAATGTGTAATGACCAAATCAGGGTAATTAGCATATTAATCACCTCAACATTTATCATTTCTTTGGGTTAGGAACATACAAAATCCTCTCTTCTAGCTTTTTGAAAACATATAATGAATATTGTTAGCTATATTAACCTTACAATGCTATAGAGCACTAGAATTTATCCTATCTAACTGTAATTGTGTATTCATTCATAAACTTCTTTTTATCTTTCCCTCCCCTCTACCATTCCCAGTCTCTAATAATTACAGTTCTTCTCTGAACTTCTACAGGCTTAATTCTTTTTTTTTTTAGCTCTCATACATAAGTGAGAACACATGGTGTTTATATTTCTGTGCCTGGCTTATTTCACTTAACAGGATGTCTTTAGGCTCATCCATGTTGCTGTGAATGACAGGATTTTATTCTTTTTACGACAGAATGGTATTCCATTGTGAATATATACCATATTTTCTTTATTCATTCATCTGTTGATTATTTAGGTTGATTTCATATCTTGGCTATTAGGAATGTTGCTGCAATAAACATGGGGATGCCAGTTTCCCTTTGGTATACGGATTTCCATTTCTTGTATAAATGCCTAATAGTGGGATTACTGGGTCATATGGTTGTTCTGTTTTTAATTTTCTGAGAAACCTTTATACTCTTTTCCATAATGGCTATATTAATCTACATTTTCATTAATAATGAACCAATAGTTTCCTTTTCTCTGCGTACTCACCAGCATCTACTAGTCCCTGTCTTTTTGATAATAGTCATTCTCACTGGGGTAAGATGACATCTCATTGTGGTTTCAATTTACATTTCTCTGATGATTAGTGATGTTGAGCATTTTTTCATATACCTATTGGTCATTTGTATGTCTTTTGTTGAGAAATATCTATTCAGGACCTTTGCCATTTTAAAATTGAATTATTGGTTTGTTTTGCTATTACATTGTTTCCCTTCCTTGTATATTCTGGATGTTAGCCCCCTGTTGGATATATAGTTTGCAATTTTTTTCCCCATTTAACAAGTTATCTTTCTGTTGATTGTCTCCTTTGCTGTGCTGGAGCTTTTTAGTTTGGTAAGGTCCCATTTGTCTATTTTTGTTTTTGTTTTTGTTGCCTTTGCTTTTGAAGCCTTAACCATAAAATGTTTGCCCAGACCAATGTCCTGAAGTGTTTTCCCAATGTTTTCTTCCAGAACTTTTGTAACTTTAGGTCTTACATTTAAGACTTTAATCTTAAACTTTGAGTAGATTTTTGCATATGGTGAAAGATAGGGGTCTAGTTTCATTCTTCTGTATGTGGCTATCCAGTTTTGCCAGCACCATTTATACAGACTCCATCTTTTAGAGTCTTCCCCATAATTTCTCTGGAACTTTGGTGATAAAAAGACACATTGTTCTGGATCCATAATGAATGAGTATTTCTATTGACACCAGATTACTTCCATCAGAACCTCTCCGGGAGGAAAGGTTGCTCTGAGACTTGGGTTGTTGATGTAGCATAATGTGCTAAGTGGAACTTCACTGAGATTTTACTCTCTCCTGCCTGCTCCTTGCCCTAATCTGCTGAACTATGCCAGATGAATATTCAACATGAGAGTGAAACAAGCCTCCAAAACCTGCAAGGTTTCAGCCAGCCACCTGCTATGGGTTTCAAAGGAAATGTGCAAAGGAGGTTTCATAATAACCTGGAGACCCATGCTATTCAATCTCAGAACATTGTGTGTCAGAAACAAATTCAAACCTGAGAATAAATAGAAGGGAGTTCCAGTCTCTGTGCTCCAATGAACATTAAAGGGAGTTCACAGAAACACTTGCTGGAGGCCCCTTTACTATTTTTCTTATACTTGTGGCTGTGTCAGAGCCTCCCTGCGCACTCTTCTCCGTGCCTCCATTCCTGCACCTTGCCTTGACCATACCTCATTAAGCAGGTCAGCTTAGCCTTACTCCCCAAAAGAAGGAAATCTCCCTCTTTAAGAAAGAACAGGAGACTCTGGAAATTCAAATGACAAGTTTTTTCAACCCTTAGGATTGGGGGTTGAGTCTCTGAACACGGGTAACTCCATATTTA
Source organism: Carlito syrichta (assembly GCF_000164805.1). Classification (NCBI taxonomy): domain Eukaryota; kingdom Metazoa; phylum Chordata; class Mammalia; order Primates; family Tarsiidae; genus Carlito; species Carlito syrichta. The sequence goes on along the minus strand of NW_007253865.1, from coordinate 325,328 downwards.
TCTAAGCACATATTCCTAATTGGAACTTTTTGTGAAATACCCATTTGGTTCCCTTTCTTCATTAGCTAATTTAGACCATATTTGGCCTGGATTTATTTTATCTAAATTACCAAAGCAGCTACATAGGTAGAAAGAAAGAAAAAAGTGAAGCAGTTTTTCTAAGTGGTTTTGTTTGTCTGTTTGTTTAAGAAAGCTAAGAGGACAAAGGAGATCTTGAAATAAGAAGTCTCGATGGGTATTCCAGGCAGGAGTAAGAGATCTCGGTCTCTTGCTCCTCTTACCAAATGGTCCACCACTGACACCTGAATCCAATTTGTATTCTCGACTCACACATCACAACAGAACTCTTTCTCTTCAGGGTTTAGGGGTTTGAACTCCCTCTAGAGGCTGAAATGTGCCACTAAGAGCAAATTTGTGTGTGTGTATGTGTGTGTGTGTGTGTGTGTGTGTGTGTGTGTGTGTGTGTGTGTGTGTGTGTGTGTGTGCGCGCGCGCGCGCGTGTGTATGCCATAAGAGTTGAAAGGAAGCCAAGTGTGAAGAACTAATGAGAAACAATGACTCACTCTAACCAGTAATTCAAATAAGTCTTCATAGAGAAGGCAACATAAATAATGAGTGAATAATTAAAAGAATGAGTATAGGAGGGTCACATTGCTGTAGTTTATATTTGATGGCACAAATATTCTCATTCTGTATGCTTAAAGATACACTCTATTGGGGTGGGGGGGTGAGTGATTTCTTGGTTCCCTTTCCAGAATTTCTGTAGGTTTCTTCTTGCCATTCTACTTCCCAGCCTGGCTGGCTTCTGTGCAGGAATTCTTGGCTCTTTCTGAGATGTGGGGTATGATGGCAGTCCCTTGGGGATCTATGTTGGGCAGGCAAAAGCTTCAATTTATGTCATGATCTTCCAAAAGTTTTGAAGCCCTCAAATGCTCTAAAGCCAGGAGCAGATACTTTAAATAGAATAACAATACAGGAACAAGCAAACAGATCTAGCCTCTGCCTGCACTTCCGCTGTATTAGTTTTAAACAGGGTGATGGTGTTTAGAAAACAGGAGCCACCCAACTAGAAACACAGAGTGCGCCCCTCTCCCCACTGTGGGAAATAATGAATTTGCTTTGAATGCTGTGTGCTGGGGGTGGGTGATAGTCAAGGAGTTAAACCACTTCCCAAGTTGTTTTTAACTAAACTCTTGCCCCAGGGTTTAAGAAAGCTCACTCTCTAATTGATGTCTTTGGTCAGTGGCTGCTTATAATCAAGAAGATTACACTTAAAAGGTATAGAGGCTGGTCTTATTATTGGCATTAGAGGATTTTGCTTTGTAATTACAAGCCAGGGTCTAAAACTAGTGCATAGGCTGTTGGGTTTCAGATCTCATATAGAGAGGATGGCAGACGTTTTAGTGTAAACCGTGCATACTGATCGAGAAAAACTTCTTTGTGCTGTGCTGTTTCTTTTTATTATTATTACTTGCTTATTTTTTATTTTAAAGATGTGGGGTATAATTCAGGAGTAGGTATACAAGTGGTCATCATACAGCTAAAGTTTGGGCCTTCCTTTGGTCCCCATTTTGCCTGGTTTGAGATCAAGTACCCTTATTGATGTTGTGTCACCCCTGCCACTGTCCCCCGCCTCCTGCCCCCTGCCGGTAGTATTCCGCTACTGCCAATCCCTTTCTTAAAGTATTATGGTAATTGTTCAGTGTCTGCTTATGAGTGGGAACATGTGGTACTCTGCTCTTTGTTTCTGTGATAGATCACTGAGTGTGCTGTGCTGTTTCTAACAAGAAGTCCCACTGACTTTTCATCTTCAGAGTGTTTATTATCTCATTCTGTTTGTCTTATAATGAAATTATTGTTTATATTCATTCATTAAGTATTTATTGAGAATCTAGTATGTGACAGGCACTGTATAGAAATTTTTGTAAACAATGAGCTGAGATATATGTTCAGGTAAACAAAGAGACTGTTCTTGAATTTAAGGCAATATGGTCAAGAAGATCCGTGGAGGACATACATCAGAGGTCAACACACTTTTCTGGCAAGAGCAAGACAAAAATATTTTAGGCTTTGTGAGATATACAGCCTCCGTTACGAATACGCAGCCCTGCTCTTGTAATGTGAAATTAACCATAGACAATACGCAAGTGAGTAAGCATGGCTGTTTTCCAAGAAAACTTTACTTATGAACATTGAAATTTAGTTTTCATATAATTTTCACATTTCACAAAATAGTCTTCTTTTGATTTTTTTTCAACTACTAACAAATGTCAAGACCATTTTTAGCTCACAAAGCCTTACAACAACAGACGATAGAATATTTGGCCCATGGGTCACAGTTTGCTGACTCCAGAGATGAACTAATCTGTAGGACCACATCACTGCTGTTTGGGAAGTATCTGATCAAATGGAGGAAAGAGCAACCATTTATTTGTTTCAGGTGCGAACATACGTATCACTCTCACAGAGGCATTAGAGATGGTAAAATGTTGAATTATAGCAAATGTTCCATTGTGTAAAGATCTTCATATGAGGAAATTCTTCCTAAGGTCTAATCGCAATCCACTGTGTTAGAGGTAAGGTCTTTTCACCAAAATGAAGCTAAACACTAAAGCATCTGAATTGTTCCTCCATAAAACCTGATAGCATGGGAAAACCTTAACTATAGCTATGAATTATAAATTGTAAGGCTGTTTCTGCAGTGGGAGTTCAGGTGAGCACAGGCTTCAGACAGCAACTTATCAACCTTATTGCTATCACTTGGAAAGAGCCTTTGTCAAATGTATTTAGTCTATCTTGCACTGCATTCTGAAGATGGAATGAACTACTTCCAGGGGAAGTGAGATCCCACTACTGAAATTATGTAGGGAGGGGTTAGAGATCACTTAGTGATAATGAGGAGAAGGCAATATAGGATCTATGATTTGAATTTATAAATTTGAAGGCCATCACATATGTTGACTTTGTGGTACATATTATCTTGCCTCAGTTGGAGAAACAACATGAAAAAAGAGAGGTTACAATATAACATCTCATCATGCAAAATATTTTACATTTCAGGTCACACAGATACAACCTCACAACTTGGAAGACATAAATGATTAAGACCCACAGTTCTCTGGGTCCCTGGGATGGGTAGATGATCACTAAGTGGGTGAGTGTTTTACATCCAGTTTGGATTTTTCTCCACCTCGTGAGCAAAGCACCAGGCATTTGAGTAAAAGAGGATGAAAAAGTGGAGGCGTTTCATTTTATTTTATAACCCAGACTAACGTCGTCTCCCCTGTTGATTTCTGATCTTAGAAACCAAATACCTGCTAAGGGGGACAAAGTCTGAAAAGGGGAAAATTAAGCTGAGTTTTAGTTAAGTATGTCCCAGTGGTGAGCATTTAAATTGGCGCACAAGCAAAAAGGTCTTATAAACCAAGTAGTGAAGTCTCCCCTGCCCTGGACTTGCAGGGTCCAGCCCTAAGAGAAAGGGCAGGTCCCCAAGGCATCTCTCTCCTGCACTGGCTGGATGAACTGCTGTGTCAGCAGCTCCATGCGTCATTAGCCGACCTGGAAAAACTCCAGCTGCTTTGCTCTTACACTCTCTCCATACCTCTCACTTTAAAAAAGCTTTCATCAACATCATCCCAAACATCTTTTGTTTTCCCAGCTGGAGAAGACTTTCTTTCTGTTTGCATCCCATCTCTAGCTAACTAAGTTCTTCTGCCCTTAAGAACTGCAGCCATGAATCAAAGGGAATCATCACCTGTAAACTCTAAAGTCAGTCTGAGCGCTTTGGGATTCCACCTCCCATCTATCTTCTCAGAGCTGCCATATTTAGTTACATTTTCCTATGCACTGTTGGTGGTCATTATCTTCCCCTCTTTCCATCCTTTATATTACAGACGAAAGTATGAAGATCCTCCCAGCAATATTTTCTTCTGAGATTTAGCTACAGTACAACATAATCCTCTCTTTGCTTGGTGGGTTTTCCAATCTCTTTGTCAGGTGGGGGTAAAATGCAAGTCTGGCTTATGCCTGGAGTTATTTACTACATCAAATGATCTCCTGTTCCAGGGTTTCCCCCAAATTCCACTGCAAATGGTTTTACAATAAATCCAGGAAAGACAATCAGAGGGTTTTTTGTTTTGTTTTGTTTTGTTTTGTTTCTTAAAAAAAAAAAAAAAAGTACTGACACCCACAAAGACTCACACAGAATTCCTGGCTTTTACTGTCTTCAGGATTTTAATCCTCACCATCCAAAACTGGATTGAACTTTTACAAGTCATCTGTTCATACTGTCTCCAGGGAGGAATCTCTGCTTTGATTTTAACATTGTAAAAGCATAAAGTTCTGTTGTTTCACTCAGAATCCCTGGTATCTCAGGAATACTTCCTTATAATTGTTTCTTATGCCCATTTCTTATTATTTTGGATTATAGTAGAATTGGTGAGCAAGCTATCATTATTTTCTGGGAGACACAGAGATGATGAAAATATTTTCTAGGTGACCTGCTTCCAAGCTGGGAATTGCTAACATTTTACCATAGCTCAACCAAACAGCTAACCTTTAATACTGTGCTCCTTATTTTGCCTTTCACTTGCTTTTTCTTTTTAAATTTGGAAAATCCAATGCCCAGATCACATGATTAAAGAAAATCAGGGAATTGAGCACAATTTAAGTTAGAGACATACAAAATTGTTAGTGTACACTTTGTTGCTTTCTAAAAGATTTCAATTGTTCATGTAAATAGATTTTTTCTCTTAAATTAGATTGAAAGCCCTCCCTGGACCACGGAAACTTTTCTGGATTTTTTATTCTCAAAGTGTCAACTGGTTACTTTCAAAAGCTAACCCTAACATGTCAAGCTAAAAGTAGTGACTCTGATTGTGTGAGGGAGACCTCTGTTACCCTCCTAGATAATTTCTGAGCAACAGGAAGGGAAAGGGAAAAGGAAAGAAAGTGAAAGGAAATTGATACCATCCTGCCTCTTGGAAGGTGGGGCATTTGTGCCAGTAAACTTAAGGAGAAGCTATCAACATGGCAATGACAGTATCTTGAACCTTCAAGTACTTGAGCCTAGTGAACATGCAGCTTTCACACAGACTAGAAAACTAAAACCTGAAAAGGTGGTGTTCTTAGACAAAACTATATAGCCAGAAAGTGGTAAGACTCAAATCTTCTGCACTAGTTGCTAAAATATTAACATACTTTTATACAGTTAGTAAACAACTGTTTCCTTGAGCACCAGAGTAGGCCCTTCTGCTCAAATTCCTCCAGCTTTTGTCCTGGGACTAACCTTGCCAGGATTTTAATCCTCACTATTCCATTATCCTGCAACTAAAGGTCAGTCCTAGACACAATAGGAAGCCTCCCTCACATAGCTCCAGCTCTGTGGCTGATATTTCTACTGATTTGTCAGGGCCTGTAATGTCTCAGTTAAATATTTATTTAAACATTATTCCCATTCTTAATTGTGAAATTTGCTCCATCTGCTATGATGGCATTTGACTTCCAACGACCTCTACCTGGTGAGTCTGAGAATCGCAGAATCTTGAAATTCTTTAAAAAATATTTATATAAGTTTATCGGGTGCATATGTAATTTTATTACACAGATAGATTGTATAACGGCAAAGTTAGGGCTTTTAGGGTATCCAAAAATGACTGGATCTTTCAAAAAAAAAATCAAGAAACTCAACAACATCAACGACCCCCCCACACACAAATAATCCCATTAAAAAGTGGCAAAGGACATGAATGGATATTTTTAAAAAGAAGACATACAAATGTCCAACAAACATAAAAAAAGTTCAAATCACTAATCATCAGACAAATGCAAATTAAAACCACAATGAGATATCATCTGACATCAATATTATGACCCAGACAACGTCTGTTGTACCCATTAAGTAATTTCACATCATCCACTCCCCTCTCACCACTCAACCCTTCCAAGTCTTCAGTGTCCATCATTCAATACTCTATGTCCACGTGTACACATTTAGCTCCCACTTATGAATGAGAACACAAGGCATTTGTCTTTCTGTGTGTGAGTTGTTTCACTTAAGATAACGGCCCCCAGTTTCAACCATGTTCCTGCAAAAGACATAATTGCATTCTTTGTATAGCTGAATAATACTCCACTGTGTATACATACCATATTTTATCCACTCATTCATTGATGAACACTTAGATTGATTCTGTATCTTTGCTATTGTAAATTGTGTTGTGATAAACGTACAAGTGCAGGTGTCCTTTTTATATAATGATTCATTTTCCTTTGGGTAGATACCCAGTAGAGAGATTGCTGAATTGAGTGATAGTTCTATTTTTAGTTAATTGAGAAATTATCATACTGTTTTCCATAAAGATGTAGTCTTTACATTCCCACCAACAGTGTATTGTTAAACAGCATTCTCTTTTCTCTGTAACCTCTCCAACATCTGTTATTTTTTGTTTTTTTAATAATAAGATATTATTGGTATCAGATGATATCTCATTGTTTTAATTTGCATTTCTTTGATGATTAGTAATGTTGAGCATCTTTCATATGGTTTTTTAACATTTGTATATCCTCTTTTTAAAAATATCTATTCATATCCTTTTCCAAGATTTTTTTTTTATTTTAAAGATGTGGCTATTCATGCCTTTTGCCCACTTTTTAATGGGCTCCATAGACACAATGGAATATTATGCAGCCATAAAGAAGGACAAAATCATGGACTTCACAGCAACTTGGATGAATTTATAGTCTATCATACTCAGTGAACTATCACAGAAACAAAGAACTGAGTACTATATGTTCTTGCTCATAAGTGGAGCCTGAACACCTATCATAAAACTACAAGAAAGGGATTGGTAGTAGTGGGACACTGCCATAGAAGGGAAGTGGGGGGAACACAATACCAATAAAGGTGCATGATCCCATTCCAGGCAAAGTGAGGTCCAATGGGAGCTCAACCTTCACTGGTATGTAGACCACTTATGTACCCAATCGTGACTTGTACTCCACATCTTTAAAAGAAAAAAAAGATGTAGGGTACAAGTCAGAATTAGGTACATAAGTGGTCGATGTACTGGTAAAGTTTGGGCTTCCCACTTGTCCTCACTTCGCCTGGTTTAGGATTAGGTACCCGTAGTGATGCTATGTATTCCCACTGCCCTGGCAGGTCCTGCTACTGCCAATTCCTTTCTTGTAGTGTTATGATAAACATTCAGGATCCACTTATGAGTGAGAAAATGTGGTATTCAGATCTTTGTTTCTGTGATAGATCACTAAGTATGAGAGACTTTAAATCCATCCAAGTTGCTGTAAAGTCCATAATTTTGTCCTTCTTTATGGTTGCATCATATTCCATTGTGTATATGTACCACATTTTTCTTATCCAGTCCACTTTCAATGGGCAGCACAGTTGGTTTTTGCTATTGTGAATAGTGCCACAATAAACATGTGTGCACAGGTATCTTTTTTTAGAATGACTTGAGTTCCTCTGGGTATATTGGCAGAAGAGAGATTGCTGGATCATATGGAAGATCAATTTCTAGATCTTTTAGCAATCACCACACTGTTTTCCACAGAGGCTGTACTAGTTTACACTTCCACCAACGATGTAGAAGCAAATAGTAAGAGCCATCTACAATAAACTCACAGTCAACATATTGCTAAATGGACAGAAATTAGAAACATTTCCCCCTGAAAACCAGAACAAGACAAGGCTGCCTATTTTCACCACTCCTGTTCAACATAGTGTTGGAAATCCTAGCTAGAGCAATTAGATAATTGTCGTTAATTATTGCCATTAATCAGGGGTATCCAAATAGGAAAAAAGGAAGTTAAGCTATCCCTCTGCTGATGATTTGATCCTGTACCTTGAAAACCCAAGGGAATATGTCAAAAACCTCCTTGCATTGATAAAGGACTTTGGCAAAGTATCAGGGTACAAAATCTACATGCAAAAGACAGTTTCATTTTTATACACCAACAACAAACTGGCAGAGAACCAAATAAAAAGCATAACCACATTCACAATAGCCACAAAAAAATAAAATACCTTGGTATCTTCCTAATCAGAGAAGTTTACACTTTTTAATTGGATTATTGTGGAGTTTTGTTGTTATTGTTGTTGTTAAGTTGTTTGAGTTCCTTGATCTTTTTTGAAGGGCCCAGACATTTTTTGGATGCATTAACTGCCTTTACAACTTTAGTCTTTGTTTAGGAATCAGTACCTATTATGGGCTGGATTGTGTTTCCTTCAATATTTGTATGTTAATACCCCAACCCCAAATACCTCAGAATGTGACCATATTTGGAGGCAGAGCCTTTAAAGAGGTATTTAAGTTAAATTAAGAACTAGGGTGAGTCCTAATCCAATATGAATGATGTCCTTATAAGAACTGGTGATGCCGGGCTCGGTGGCTCAGCCTGTAATCCTGCACTTTGGGTGACCGAGGTGAGAGAATTGCCTGAGCCTGTGGGTTCGAGACCTCATCTCTACAATAAATCAAAAAAATTAGCCGGGTGTGGTAGCACGTGCCTATAGTTCCAGCTATTTGGAAGGCTGAGGCGGAAGGATCGCTGGAGCCCAGCCACTGCACTCCAGTCTGGGCGACTGAGTGAGACTCCAACTCAAAAAAAAAACAAAGAACTGGAGGTTAAGACACAGGCATATACAGAAGGAATTCCACATGAAGATACATGTTGAAGATGGTCACCTGTGATTCAAGCAGAGTGGCCTCTGAAGAACCCAACCCTGCCGACACCTTTATCTTGGACTTTATCATTTCTGTTGTTTAGATCACCAAGTCTGTGGTACTTTGTAATGGAAGCTCTAAGAAAACTAATATAATATCTCTTCCTGACCTTGTCGTTAATTATTGCCATTAATAGACACACTTTTCTTGCAGTATTACTTTTTTGGTCAGAAAACATTATGCTTGGGTGTATAAACATCCCAACTTGATGAGATATTTTCAGTATATGCCTGCTGTCCTGGTATAATGTTGAGAGTGCTTAATTAATCTTTAAAAAATATCTCCTTTTGAACTCTAAATTGCATGGCCACACTAAATTTATTTAACTCTGGGTTCCCATATTTGTAATTTTCTCACACATTTTCAATCTCTTCCTTGTTGAGAACTTGTTACTTCTTTCTTTAAACACTGATATTTGCTATATCCCCTGGATGCCCATAAAATAGCCTCATTCGTGATATGGTCCTTCAGGCAATAGCATTATTCAGTGAATTGACACCATGAGCAGCTTGTTGAACAAGTTCCTATGGAGAGTTGAGTGGAATGAGGACTTCGCTGCTCCCTCTGAAGAGCAGTGACCCCATATGAAACATACATAAATCAGAATCATCGTGTGTCATCTTATTTCTGTTCTACACAAATGATTATTTTATACTCCAGTAATTTTTTGGAAAATGTTCTTAAATGCTATTTAATCTTCCCATCCAGATTCACTACAGTGGATTTATGGCAGGCTTCAGGATACAATTAATGCATACTTCTATTCCATCCCATCTTGTCGTTGGCTGTGACAATATAATGCTTTTGGCAAGCTGACAGGAGAAAAGGAGAAGAGAGGCTCTGTTCTTAAGAAACATGTTAGCGATAAGTGAATTGGCAGTGTTTCAAATGGCACTGGAAGCTAGTTTATGGCACGACAAATGCGACCTTACCCAAACACCTCCACTGAATCATTGCAGTAAATGGTTTCTCTTCCTTGCCTCCCATGTTAAATTAAAAAATAATAATAATAAATTGCATTAACAACTCAAGAAGGCATGAATCTACAAGCATCACTTGTAAAGCCTGGAAGTTTTTATGAATCAAGAAAGACCAAAATGGAAGAAGCCATAAAAGTCCCCCTTCCATTTCTCCATGTTTGTTCTTTTTCAGCAGTGAACTGCTGTGTGAAGTACTGTGTGGTAAAGAGAGCTCAGAAGGCTCTATTCTAAATCAAGTTCAAGATTTCTCAATGTGACTTTCCTCTGGAAGAAGGCCAGGTAGTGATCTTATCCAAAGAACCATTTGGCTAATGAGGACACAGCCCAGCACTGGGTCCCCTCAACTCCATTTCTAAATAGCTTTTATGAGCTCAGATATGTGACCTCATCTTTTTGGCCTTGTCTCACCAACAGTGCAGTGGACACAGTGGCACTTGATGGCCTATTGAATAGGAATGTGTAGGATGGACAACACTGAGATCTGCTGGTCACATATACATGGGCCAGGAGCCCTGGATGGCCCTGTAGACATCGTTGTTGCCTCTCCTGGCCAGCTTCCCACTGACAGTATTTTCTTTATCTATTCACATACTGATTTGGAAAACTGTTATGGAGAAATAAGGATTGGTGTTTCCAGTCCCAGGAGATAATTTATGTAATTATGATGCGGGAAATGAATAGACCACAGGATGGTTTCCAGTTTTGTGTCCTGTATTTTGTCATGAGACATTCTGGCAAGCTTGCTTTTTTATAGCATTGCTATTAGAGAATTGACCAAATCGACTTTGTGCTCCAAAGGCATTTGAAGGAAATGCTGTGATTAGACATCAATACTGTCAGTTACCTTGGGTGTAAAAGTGGGAGGCAGAACACTAGAATAAGAGAAGAAATGACCATACTGGGTTTGTGAACAAAATTTTTCTGTCTGCCTTGTCCAAATCTTGATGAGATGTGTAGGGTCAAGGGAGTATTTCTCAAATCTTTGCCCACAACTTGGGAACATTTCAGCGTACAACTGGAGGGCTGGGAAACCAATACAGTCAAATATTGTTATTATTTAACATTACTATGAGTATTTTTGTTTGTTTAAGAAAGAAATGATGGGATCATTTAGCTGAAAAATCCTTTAGACTATCATATGATCTAAGAACTTTGTATCTTTTACTTGCAGATTTAAAAAAAAAAAACTAAGAAGAAAAAAAATCTACTTATAACCTGGAAGATTTGGCAGGGAAAAAAAAAGAATTTTCAAGGATTTTTCTTCCCACAAACCCTAAACCCCTTTTTGATTATCAGTGCAAATGCCCAGAAAACCCACTTTCACAAGGGAACACAAATTGACCGTTTTAGTCCCATTTGCCTTTGAAGAAGCACAATCTACTTTTCTGAGGTGGTTCATTTCATTTATTCAACCAATGAAAGGCTTATGTGTTGCAAAAATCCTCAACCTACAAACAAAAAGAGTTTCAAGTTAAGCTAAAGATCAGTGTCACCACCTTCTCCAATGCTGTCAAGATGCAGCCATTCCCTACTCTTCGTATCACTGAAGGAAGCACAAGGTTCTGTTTACTCTGCTTCTACCAGAGTCTCTTGGGGTATTCGGGGTTTCTATGGGCAGACTGGGTTTGTTCCACTCTTCCTTGCCTCGTTACAGGGATAAACTGGCAGTGTAATTGACATGATAGTAACTCCAATCTGCTCATTCAAAAAGTGTATCTTGTCCATTTTTTTTCTGGGCCAGATGTCCCCTTAGTTCTCAATGACTGAAATGGAATGATTCAGTCCCATTCCTCACCATGGGTTTAGGACCATCTGTCCAGAGAAATTTTTGATACTAAATACCATGGGAGAAATGGGAAGAGGCCTGAGACACTGCAATTAAGCCTTTTGTCCAAAGCAGTGAGATGTGAACTGCCTGTGATTCCTGAGGATGAAGAGATGGTGCCCTGAGAAGGTTACGGGGATGGTCCAAGGAGACTGTTAAAAGGGAGATTCAAGGTACTGGCACTCAAAGTCTTCCAGCCCACTCTTTTTGGAAATACCACAGTTTCTTAGTAAAAGCTCATTTTTTTTTTAATGAGGAAGAGGATGTAAAGAGCTTATGTCTAAAATGCTAAAAGATTGCAGCAGCTTCAACACTAAAAGTCAGGATAGCATCTCTAAAATTCTGAATTCTTGAAATAGATCTATAATCTAATTCCTGCCACTGCAATCTTGTAGCATTACTGTTCTATGACTTCATTTTTTTTCCATGTAGATCCAGATAATTTCCTAAAAACAGAACATTGAAGTGAAAGCTGAGGGCTTATCTGAAGTTGCAGGCTCCAAAAGTCTGAATAGGTGCGTAATTATTGACATCTCTGTGTATTAGTTAGGGTTCTCTTGAAAAACAGAACAATAGGATGTGTATATATGTAAAAAAGAAATTCATTATAAGTAATACATACAATTATGGAGCCTGACAAGTCCAAATCTTCAGTGTGGATCAGCAGCCTAGAGACCTGGGAGAGCCAATGACACACATGAAGTCCAAAGGCCAGCGTGCTGGAGAATTCCCTGTTGCTTAGGAGGCTGGTGTTTTTCTTCTATTTAAGTCTTCAACTGATTCGCTGAAGCCTACCTGAATTATGGAAGGCAATTTGCTTGCATCAAGTTCACCATTTTAAATGTTCATCTCAACCAAAAACGTCCTCCAAGTAGATAGATAAAACTGACCCTCACACCCTTCAGGGTTCAAAACAACAAGAACACCCCAGAAAGCAGTGTCCGCCAGATACCAGACAGTCTGGTGTCCAGCTGGTTTTGACAGGTATCCAAGGTGGGTGGGAGATGGAGGCATGGAGACAGAGCAGTGTGTGCAAGAATGTGCATGCTTCATGCTGCTGTGAGGGGTTCAGCATTGTGAACATCCTTAGCTTTGACGTTGGTGGCAGACTTGGAAAGTAGTTATTGAGGCCAAGCCCAAGGACCACAACTTGCCCCTGAGGAAGAGGATGAGCCTGCATTCAGCTACTGCTCTATTCTTGGGTTTCCAAGTCTTTGATGAGGACATTAGGCAGAGATCTAAGTTTAAGACTCTGCCGGGGTAAATTCTTGATGACGGTCACCTTAGGTCACCTTTGCAGTAGCCCAGAGGAAATATTCAATTTAAGCAAATATATCAGACATGGGTTTTTCTTTATCAATCCATGCTGAGTGACCTTTAATGAATTAGAGAGAAATCCATTCCACATTGCCTGGATAAAGATGTAAAGCTGATGCATAAATCTTGACTTTAAGAACAGGTCAATTCAAACCAGAGTTAGGAGCTCGTGCCTTCTGAGGCCAAAGCAAGGATATTAATGACTCACAGTTATGTAATTATTTGAGCCTATTTATATCTCAGGAACCCCAAATGCCATTTCTCTCCTCCTGCTCTCTAGGTATCCACTTAGACACTCTGAGTTTGAAATATTAGCGAAACCTCCTGTCTCCCGTTGCTGTCCCATTCACAATTCTTCACTGCACTCCTTTGTTGGATAGAAGTCTTTGGCTTCCTTTGCACTTTTGTTTATTTGTGTTCATTTGGAGGAAGAATAACTCATTCATCCCTTGCTGAGCCAGTCTGGTTGAAAAAAGAAATTCAGAACTTGTTTTCAGTCTGTTCCTTTTAAAACTGTCCCCTTCATCCCAATTTTGGTCTCAAGAGATATGACCATTGTGGAAATTAAATTATAATTAGGGCCAAGGACTTTGAAATCATGACCCCCAGACTGACCCTTCTGTCTGTACTCTTAAGTGTCTCCTGTTGGTGCACCCAGCGCTGGGTTCTGGCCCATTTTAAACCTGTTTCCAGAATTGCCACCTGACACTTAACCGTCACACAATGCTTTGTCTTAGTAAATGCATCTGTTATATGGTACAGCACTAAATGCTTTCCTGAAATTCAGATAAATTATGTCTGCTGATTTGATAATGTGGCCCAAGAATTCAATTTAGGTGAATTTATCAGACATGGCCTTTCCTTTATCAATCCATGCTGACCGACCTTTAATAAATTAGAGATAAATCCATTCCGTATTGGTGGATGTACAATCTGAGTGGAAGAGTAATCGGCACCGGATCTACAAACATGCCCCTGCCTAATTTCCTGCCCTTAATGTGCTCCAGTCTGTGACAGGGCACAGGGAGACTCACTGGAATTACTTTAGACTCCTAAAGAGCCAAGTGGGATAAGAGGTTGGAGGAAATGTGAGGTTCTTTATGCCTGAGAAGTGAAGGGAGGGGAAGCATAGCTTAGATTTCTGGGTGGGCTTTGCAAGGATTGGCTTCTATAAAAATATGGCTGTGGAGTTTTTAGGCCAGTTGTTTGGGGCCTCAGTTTCCTTGGCTGTAAACTGAAGTTGCTGGGACAGGCGATTTCTCAGACTCCTTTCAACTCTAATAACTTTCAACTATAGGGAAACAAAGCAGGGAACAATTACTTGTACTTCAAGGTCAAATGAGACTGGCATTAAAACTTGCCTGATGCTTAGCCGAGATGGGGTCAAACTCACTGATCAGAGGCATTCAGAAGCCAGCAACATGAGAGTTCTCTTTTATCCCAGAAATCTTATTAGAAGAAATAATATTTGCCAGAGGTGTTCTCCCTGATCATTGCTCTTGTGAAGATCTATTTAAAATTCAATGTACTTAAGATATTGACACCTGCTGATTTAAAGAGAAAAACCTAAACCAACTAGTACCCAAATTTGATAGGACGATCAACAAGCAAATGGATCTATGGTGATATAACTTTATAATGGTACAATAGTAAATTCTGCCCTACATACAAAACTATGAGATTCACAATTCCATTTAAGTTTCCGTTTCAATCCCATACATAATCTGAAAAGTCTTACAATAAAGGAATCTGGTTAACTTTGTTTAACCCAACATATTCCACTTGTTTGATACTGGAACCCATTTTGTTTGCTTGTTTGTTTTTCTCGTGCAATGCCTATTAAAATCACTCAGAATTAATATCCTACAGAACACACTTTGGAAAATACCAGTCTAGCCTTTCTTGGGACCTTCCTGCCTGCTTTTGTGCCATGGTCATTAAGGTAGCTTTTGTTCTTTCTTTGGAAAAGTGTCTATCTCCAAAGTAACTTTAAGTTGCGCTCATATCCAATTCTTTTGAAAATATATTTTCCATTTTGGCTTCATGTCCCTATGGTGAGCTCTACAAAAACTTGCCAAATGTGAAAGTCCTTGCTTAAGCTCCTTTTGAGAAAGCTTTTAATATGCATAGATATCAATTTAGCACATAAATACATGGATAGGTAAACCAAGGGCTCTGTAATCAAAGAAAAGTTTCTCTTAGCCCCAGATTTTTTGGAGAAAAAGAGCTTGGGGGAGACATCTGTGTTTGGACTGATAGCATGTAGAGGAATCCTGGTTACGCTGTGTTTTGAACTAGCTAAATGGCAGAAATGCCAGCTGTGCCCTGGGGATGCCCGGCTGGTAGGCACTGCACTGAGGCAGAAACACAATATGTCCTGGTGGATGGAGAAGGCGAGAGTGACTCTTTAAAGCTGGCCCTGGCATCTACAATAATTGCTAACAGACCACATTTTTTTTCTCGCTGCTTTTCATTCCCTCCCCCAATTCCTAGCATGCTAACAGCACACTTTATTTCTGAGTTATTAAAAATTACATCTTTCTTATATTGATTCTTGACAGTTGCCAGCTGACCTCTAATTGTTTCCAGGTCTGAGGTTTCAAATTTACTGATTTCCTTTTTGATATTTTAATCATTCCTCTGTCCCCTGCTCATTCTTTCCCCTCCCCTGCTGGTTTGCCTTGTCTTCAGAATTTCTCAAAGCAGCTGTGAGGACTCTAGCTCCATTTTTCTTGTAAAATATTGCCTTATATTATGAAGGGAAATGACCAATCAGATAGGAAAGCATTGCCATCTCTACATTTCTCTGACTTGCTTTGAACAACTGCTGTTTACAAAAGAGCAACAGGCCACTGGAATTCCTTCCAGGACATACCTGTGCTCAGCCTCCTCCTCTGGACAAAACTCTGTCTCCCTCCCCAGAATATTGGTGAGGATGGCCCTTTTTCTCATTCTCAGGTGATGCTTTGGCAAGATTAAGGCTGGGCATAGTGACAGACATACTTGTTATCCCAGTACTCTGGGAGGCTGAGGTGGGAAAATTGCTCAAGCTTGGGAGTTCAAGACCAGCCTAGCAACATAGTGAGACCTCTACCAAAAAAATTGAAAAAAAATTTAGCCAAGCGTGGTAGTGAGTGACTATAGTCCCAACTACTTGGGAGGCTGAGGTGGAAGGATTGCCTGAACCCAAGAGGTCAAGGCTGAGGTGAGCTGTGGTTGTGTCATTGCACTCCTGCCTGGGCAACCAAGTGAGACCTCACCTCCAAAACAAAAACAAAAGCAAAAAGACAAACTTAGAACCCCAAACATGTCATAAGATAAAATGATAAATTATGGAAATGCAGACTGTAGTTAATTCATTTTGCATGAATGAGGAAGGATGGATGAAATTTTGACTGATGTGTGCCTAGGTGAACTTGACTCAGTGAAACTGTGAGATTTGAGATGACAGCAAGTTCCAAGGGGATCAGAGAATGTCTGTTTCCTTAATGTGTCCCCAGTGCCTGGCACAGTTTGTGGTTGATACTAGGCACTGAATAATTATTTGGTGAGTTAAGTCTGGGTTTTCTTCTTCCTCTTCATGATTCTGACCAACGATCAGAGTTTGGGACAAACTCAGTAAAATCTAACAAGAAACTTTCATACTTCTGCTGAGTAACTTTCCCACTCTTAACACTATTCAGCAGTTTCCCCTTCTGGCCCAAGAATATAATCCAGAAATATCATAAAACAACCCTTTAGGAAATTATAGTCTGAAAAGATAGATCTATAGATTGTTTGAGGATAGAAGGAACCCTTGGGTTCCTTGGGTTTGACACTTTAATTTTGTAGTCCTATAGTGTAGACCTTGGAGTGACATGATTTCCCCGAGAGAGTCCTTGGGTTGCATGGAGTGCTCAATGGGTACTTGATTCATAGAACAAATGTTTGCTGAGAGTGTGTTTGTGAATGCCCTGGCATGTCTGGCCTACTGTATACACAGGCAGGGGTAGCCCCAGTTATGAAAAAAAAAATCCTCTAATCACAGAGAAGCAGATACTGGTAGGTACAAATTATCTGGAGAAGAGTAAAAGATGTGAAGAACATGGGAGAGGGAAGGTAGGTGACAACATCTGCTACACTTGGTTTGGTGCAGGGACAATAAGAAACTCATCTTCAGATCATAACAAGGAACATGTTCAGAACATTGTAGGGTGTGAGAGGGAAACATATAGCTTTGTTTCTCAAGCCTCATAGTGGAAATTACAAAGAATGTGTTGCCTTGCTTAAATGCTGAGGTAAAGGATTTAAGAGCACTGGTAAGCTGTCACAGGGGTCCTGGTAATGCTGGTGCTGATGAGATACCTCTCTTGATTGACTCATGGATATCAGCATCAGTATCAGCATCAACAAGGGGGTGCCAGACAGAAGCACATGAAAGCAGTCTTTGTAAGATCATGTCAGATACTCTTGGGGAGTCCCAGATTTTTTTTAAGGGGGTCTTACATCATACTAATAAGAGCACAAGTAGTAGTGTTGTTATAATTTTTATAACTTCATCAGTACACAAGGCTAGAAAGACCCAGGGAAACTGAAAATATGAGAAGAAATGGGCTAGAAATGAACATAATACCCTATGCAGGCTCCATATCTTCCATGTCTTCAAACTGCTTTCTAGGACCAGGAACAGGATCAAAGTCAGGGTTTGGAGAAGGTTGTACTAGATTGCCTCATTGGTCTCCAATTCTTCACACACCCCTATGTTAGAATTATAATTCCAAGCCCTTAGCTGTGTGACTTTCCTTTCTCCCTCTAGAGGAGTATGTTTCCCCACCACTTGACTTTGGGTTTGGCCATGTAACTTGCTGCGGCCAACGGGATGTTAGAGGAAGTGATGTAAACAGAGACTTGAAATGTGTGGTTGGTTTTTCCCTCTTGAGCTTCTTTCCTTTGTCATGAGAACAGGCCCCAGGAATGACATATGGAGCATACCTGAACCCAGACCAAAGCCTGTAGCCAACTCAACAAACCCACACCCTAAAGTGTAGTCATTCAGCTGAGCCCAGATTAAATTAGCCAAACCTGAACTGACCTACAACCCATGATGCCCTGAGATTTTTAAGCTTGTTTGTGATGCAGCATAAACTGACTATGGCTGAGGAAACAGGTGCAAACAAGTTCTGCAAATGCATGGAAAAAGAAGAATCCTAGATCCCGTGACTGTTCAGGGTAACCAAATTTTACCACCCAAAATCTTTGACCACATGATTAGCAGAGGCTTTATGAGGAATCAAAAGTCGGATAGAAGTGCCAAGGAACCGGCAATCTGGGTAGAGGTGGGCCAGAAATGTGAAAGAAAGGCAATGGAGCTTTGCAACACTTAAGGCAATCAAAATAAACAGTTGTGAAACCAGGAAAAGGCAATCCTCAGCACAGGGGTCTGCTGCAGGCCTGCTGCAGCTTTGGTACATTTAATCTAGCGCATTAACACAGCTTTTAGAGTAACAGTTCCTCCAAAGGATTTGGACTCCACTTCATTTGCAGTTGCCAGGGCCTAAAACTGTCAATTAGAAAACCATTTACCCAAGTAAACCCCTCCACTGGCTGTCAGGTGAAAGCTATTACTCCAACCTTCATTTTGGCCCTTTCTGTACATGCATATCCAAACTCTTCAAAACTGCTTTCCTGTCCAAATCGCATTCCCAGAGTGTGTTACAGAAAGGAATTCACTTTGAAACAGTTTGCAACTATGCAAAAGCTAGTCCTCACGGCTTTGTCTCTGGGTAGGTGTGACTCAGTGGTTCAATTTGGCACGCAATTGGACACATCTTTTCCACGACTGCTTTTCTCGACTGTTTTGTTTTTTGGTTATTCTCAGTTCTGGTTTCTTGCTGATTGAATGAAGTAGATTGAAATGACTGTCTTGAAATGAATGCTTCTTAGGGAAGAGTGATAAACACAAGGTTCATTTCTAAACATGGGCCTCTGGTCTGGGACGCATAGGACAAAAGTTGCCCCTTGTACCACCTTTCTGAAACATACCACCTCCCAGGGAAAAGAGAAGTTAACATTTCCTGAGTGCTTCTGCCTGTGTTGTCTCATTTAACCCCTAGAATACTCCTGAGAGGAAGACATATTAGTCCCACCTCAAAGAAAAAAAAAAAAAAAACAACTAAGAGGTGTGACATGACAGAGCTGGGATTCCACAAGCTGGTCTTATTTATAAGCCAGTTTCCCTCCTCTTAATACAGTGTTGTTTGGAGAAAGAAGGATTCTCTAGGGAAAGATCCTGATGTCTGTTACCAGACCTGTAGAAGGCTAAGTCTCTCGATATGTAAACCTGTGTTTGGTATGGCAAATGCATCATATTTTTCCTTGTCTGAAAATAGTTGAGGTACTGAACTTTAGAGATACCATGTACCTGCTGATCTCCTTGCCTCTGCTCTTGCCTCCCTTGTTCATTTTCCACAAAGCAGTGCAGCAGTAGGGTGCTTTTTGTTTGTTTGTTTTTATTAGAGACTTTGTTTTTTTTAGAAA
Source organism: Carlito syrichta (assembly GCF_000164805.1). Lineage (NCBI taxonomy): Eukaryota > Metazoa > Chordata > Mammalia > Primates > Tarsiidae > Carlito > Carlito syrichta. The sequence continues at coordinate 305,949 of NW_007253865.1, read as the reverse complement.
AGTTCTAGGTTCCCTGCAACTTTGAGAAGGAGGTACAGAGATTTCCCATACAACTCCTGCCCCCACACATGCATAGCCTCCCTCATTATCAACATCCACCAAAGCAGTACATTTGTTACAGTTGATGAACTTCCATTGACACATTATGATCACCCAAAGTCCATAGTTTACATGAGGGTTCATTCTTGGTGTTGTGCATTTTTGGGGTTTGAAGAAATGTATAATAGCATTTATCCACTGTTATGGTATTTTTACCGCCTTAAAAATCCTCTACACTCTGCCTATTTATCCTCCCTACACCCAACTCCTGGCAACCACTGATGTTTTTGCAGTCTCCATAGTTTTGACTTTTCCAGAATGGGGTATAGTTGGAATCATACAGTATGTGACCTTTTCAGATTGATCTTTCACTTTATAATTTGCATTTAAGTTTTCTCTATGTATTTTTATGACTTGACAGCTCATTTATTTTTAGCACCAAATAATATTCCGTTGTCTGGATGTACCACAGTGTGTACATTCACCTACTGAAAGACATCTTTGTTGCTTCCAAGTTTTGGTAATTACGAGTAAAGCTGTTATAAACCTCTGGGTACAGGTTTTTATGTAGACATAAATTTTCAATTCCTTTGGGTATCAAGAAGTGTGACTGCTGGATTGTGGGGTAAGATCATTTTAGCTTTGTAAGAAACTGCAAAACTTTTCCAAAGTGGCTATATCATTTTGCATTTCTGCCAGCAATGAATGAGAGTTCCTGTTGCTCCACATCCTTGTCAGGATTTGGTGTTATCAGTGTTGTGGATTTTGGCCATTCCAGGTGTGAAGGCATAACTAATTTTTTTAAATTTGCATTTCCCCGGTGATCTATGGTGTGGAGCATCTTTTCATATTCTTACATGCCATCTATCTATCTTCTTTAGGGAGATGGCTGTTAAGATATTGATGTATTTTTAAAATTGGGTTGCTAGTTTTCTCGCTGTTGAACTTTAAGAGTTCTTTGTACATTTTGAGTCAGATGTGTTTTTTGCAAATATCTTATCCAAGTCTGTTGCATGTCTTCTCATTTTCTTGATATTATCTTTTACAGATAAGTTTTTAAGTTTATCAGTTCATTCTTTCAAGGATTGTACCTTTGATGTTGTATCTAGAAAACCATCATCATACCCAAGGTCGTCTAGATTTTTCACCCATGTCATCTTCTAGGATTTTTGCATTTTACATTTAAGCCTCTGATCTGTGAATTACTTTTTATGAAAGGTGTGTGTCTAGATTCGTTGTTTTGCATGTGGATGTCCCGTTTTCAACACTATTTGTGAAAAGACTATCTTTGCTTCATGGTTTTGCCTTTGCTCTTTCATTAAAGACCAGTTGACTAAATTATGTGAGTATATTTTTGTACTTTCTGTTTCACTGATCTATTTTGCTATTCTTTTGCTAATACTACACTATCGTATTACTGTAACTTCATAGTATGTCTTGATTTCAGGTAGTACCAGTTCTCCCACTTTGTTTTCTTGCTTCAAGCTTGTGTTGACTGTTCTGAATCTTTTGCCTCTCCATATAAATCAGCTTGCCAATTTTCACGAAACAACTTACTGAGATTTTGACTGAGATTGCATGAAATTTGTAGATCAAATGAAGAAGAACTGACATTTTGACAATATTGAGTCTTCTAGTTCATGACCATGGAACGTCTTGTCTTTTCATTTGTTTAGTCCTTTTAAAATTTTGTTCATCTGAGTTTTATAGTTTTTCCCATATAAATCTTGTGCATATTTTGTTATATTTATTTATAATTATTTCGTTCTAGGCTTGTAAATAATATTGTGTTTTTTAATTTCAAATTCTATTAGAAGTGATTGACTTTTGTATATTAACCTTATATCTGCAACCTTACTATAATCAGTTATTAGTTTTGTATTTCTTTGTTGATTTTTTAAGGTTTTCTAGAGTCAATCATGTTATCTAGGAACAAAGACAGTTTTGTTTCTTCCTTCTCAATCTATGTGCATTTTACTTCCTTTTCTTGTTTAATTGTATTGCTAGGACTTCCAGTATGATGCTGAAAAGCAATGGTAAGAAGAAGCATTCTTGCCTTGCTCCTGATCTTTCTAGGAAAGCTTGAATTTCTCATTATTAAGTAAATTATCTATAGGGGGGTTTTTGGTAGATATTTTTTATTGAGTTGAGAAAGTTTCCCTTTATTCTTAGTTTTCTGAGAATTTTTGTCATGAATGGGTGTTGGGTTTTGTCAAATACTTTTTCTGTATCTATTGATGTAATAATATAATTTTTTTTAGTCTGTTGATTTGATGAACTACATTAATTGATTTCCAAATGTTGAACTAGCCTTGCATATCTGGAATAAATTCCACTTGGTAATTGTGTATAATTCTTTTTATACATTATTAGATTTAATATGTTAATATTTTGTTGAGGACTTTTGTATCTGTGTTCATGAGAGCTATTGGTTTGTAATTTTATCTTCTTATAGTGTTTTTGTTCAGTTTGGGTGTTAGGGTACTACTGGCCCTGTACAATGAATAAGGAAGTATTTTCCTCTTGTACATTTGATACAACTTCTTTCTCAAATGTTTGGTAAAATCCCCCAGTTAACTCATCTTGGCCCAGGGCTTTCTGTTTGGGTGGTTATTAATTATTGATTTTCATTGAAAAAATGGATACAGGCCTATTCAGATTATCTATGAATAGGGTGTTTTTAACTTATATGGTAGGTCATGCCTCCAAAACTTTGCCATTTTACTTAGGGTCAAATCTGAAGTCCAGACCTTGGTCCACCAGATCCTACATGATCTAGCCTTCCACCCACTGACCTCATCTTCCACTTCTCACCCAGTCATTTATTAGGCATTGATCACTCTCTAGGGACCATCCATTCCAATGACACGCAAAGCTCATCTTGGTTGCCATGTTTTATCACTGCTGTTCCTTCTGTCCAAAACATTCTTACTCCAGTACTTTTCACAGGAGGGTTTTTTCCAATCCATTCATCCTCTCCTCAGAGAGACCTTCCTCTAGCATCCTGGCCAAAGTAAAACTCTCTACTTGCTCCATCTTGGTCATTCTCAGTCTTACAGCACAATTTTATTTCTTTTATAGCCCGTATGATTCTTTAAATATATTATGTAATTCATTTACTTGTATACTTTTATATTAGCTATCTTTTTCCACCAGAGTACAGATTATTTGATGGCTGGGCCTTTGTCCAACTTACTCATTTCTATATACTAAGTGCATATGACAGTTCTTGGAGCAATGGTGGGTATTCATAAAAATGTGTTGAGTGGAAAGAAATGTTTGAATGTGCTTTGTACCTAGACTATCCTGTTATTGTTTATTTTATATTTTTAAAGCATATTCCACTACCCTCTGAGCTGGACACATGACAATTATATTTTTCAAGCTATTAAAGTGAATATGGATAAATGTAGAACAACTCTGTGTCTTCTAGGACTTATTTTCTTACTCTTCACCACAGAATAGCTCTGTTGTCTTGTGAGAACTTGACCTCTGCTACCTTGTGCATCACAGTACCCCTGTGCCCACTTGGTGCCTGGCACATACATGGTAAGAGAATGAGGAAGAGGTCCAAAGACAGATGGAGTTCTTAGAGGACCCTATAGATCAGCCAGGAGTATAACTGTAGAAGAAGGAATAAGAGGTTATAAATGAGAATGAATAACAGCAATTTTTCCCTTTTATTTTTTTTTCCTTCAGTGCGTTCTTCTTGCTTTCATTTTACAATGAGGTTGTGGTAAGATGATACTGGAACAGGGAGGTACTGTTAGGTTAGAAGTCCAGGCGAAGTCAACGAGGAACCCAAGAATAGCAAACCTAGAGCAAATGTCTTTGTTGTGCCTCTGATTTCAGAAAGTGCTAAAGAAGCAAGAAAGGTCCTTGAGAATCCCACATGGTAGGAAATCAGAAGAGAGATTTTGGAGTGAAGTTCCCATGTGTTATGCATTTGCCTGGGGTGCCTTTGAATATATAATTCCAGAAGCCTGGTGGGGGAGCTGGAAATTCATGGGAATTTAGAGTTTTAAGATATAGACCATAGTTTTTACCTCTGTCCATTGGCAGCGATGGTTTTTGAAAGCCACAGTGTGAACTAACTGAAATATGTGCTCTCACAAATAATGGCTCTATCTGTTAGCTTGGCAAACAGCATAGAAAGATAAATAAAACCTGGAAATACAAATGGAAAATTAAGTAAGTTTATGACTTTTCAATTTAAGAGAAAAGTTGTTCCAAGGAGAGAATATTAAGTAATCTTTCAGGATCTATTGTTTTTAAAGAAAAATAGATTAAAATTCATGAATAGACGAATAAAATAATTCAGAAATAGTTTCTTCATTTCTTAATGTTTTCTTACTCACAAAGAAAGTATTTTTTATTTATTTTATTTTATTTTTATTTTTTATTTTTTTGAGTTGGAGTCTCTGTCGCCCAGACTGGAGTGCAGTGGCCGCTCCCGGCCACCGCAGCCTCGACCTGCTGGGCTCTGGCAATCTTTCTGCCTCAGCCTTCCAAGTAGACAGAATTACAGGTGCGCACTGCCACGCCTGGCTAATTTTTTGATTTATTGTAGAGATGAGGTCTCGTCTGCCCAGGCGGGTCTCGAACCCGTGGGCTCAGGCAATTCACTCACCTTAGCCTCCCAAAGGTGTGGGATTACAGGCTGAGCCACCGAACCTGGCTAGAAAGCATTTTTTAATGTGAGGGAAATCTAAATGGACTTTGACTGGAATAAAAAAATTTGTCAAAGCCTGGGTCAATAATATAAGAAGGTTGGGATGAAGGTCTCCTTATGAACACAGTATTCATTTTATTGCATTTGTATTTTAGAATTTCTGTATTGTCATTTCCAGGTCTGAGAAGAATGATGTTGATAATTTAATGGTATTGCATTGAATCTGTAGATTGCCTTTGGTAGGGTGGACATCTTAACAGCGTTGATTCTTCTAATCCAAATTGTACCCCACATCTTTGAAATAAATAAGAAGAAATAAAAAAGAAGAATGATCAAATAGACCTAATTTAACAATATTTTAATCTAATATAATGGATATAACAGAATAAACAATTGGAATAAATTACCAACAAATTAAATAGAGTGGGTTAATTTAGAAGATATGGAAGATAAAATATTCATATGAAAAATCAAAGATAATAAATGTCAGCCATTAAATAAGATACAGTATTAGCAGAACTGGCTAATTTTTCTTAGATATTAAAATGAATTCTTCTCAGCATCATGATGATTTCTTCAACAGATGGCTCTGGCACAACAGATTTCCACAAATAATGCAAAATAATTAATTTGGACCTCTATCCCACATACAAAATTTTTATTCAGAATGGATCAATATCATTAATTTAAGGACTTAAACTACAAACTTCCTAGAAAAAGACAGAAGTAAATTCTCATGACATTGCATTTGGCAATGGATTGCTAGATATGACACTAAACACATAAGCAACAAAAGAAAAATAGATAACCTATCCTTCATTAAGATTTAAAAACTTTTGTGCAACAAAGGACATTATTAAGAATGTGAAAAGACAATTTACTAAATGGGAGATAATATTTGCAAATCATATATATGATGTGCGTTGTAGTATTCAGAATTTATTAAGAACTCTTACAACTCAAAATCAAAAAGACAACCCAATTTTTAAAAACGTTGAGGTACAATTCAGGATTAGGTATACAAGTGGATACCATACAGGTAAAGTTTGGGCCTCCCTTTGGTTCCCACTTTACCTGATTTGAGATCAGTTACGCTGAATAGACATTTCTTGAAAGAAAATATATAAATAGTCAACAAGAATTAGTCTTTAGGAAAATGCTACCCAAAATCACAGTGAGATACTTCACACCCATTGGATGGTAATAATGATAATGATAATAATAATGCAGTAAATAACAAGTGGTGGTAAGAATGTAGAGAAATTGAACTCCCAATACATTGCTGCTTGAAAATGTTAAATGGTTCAGCCATTATAAAAAGCATTTGGTCCCACAATTTCACTCCTAAGTATCTAACCCTCCAAAATTGAAAGCAAATAGTCAGATAGGTATACAAGAATATTTATGATAGCACTAGTCACAAGTGACAAAAGATAGAAACTCCAAAATACCTATCAGTAGATGAAACAATAAACAAAATGTATTATATACATACAATGGAATATTATTCACCCATAAAAATGAAGTACTGATATATGTTAAAATGTGAATGAACCTCAAAAACATTATGCTGTGGAAGAAGTCAGACACAAAGGGCCAAATATTATATGATTACATTTACAAGGACATCTCATTTTATTGCACTTCTCTTTGTTGTGATTTGTAGATACAGTTTTTTTCACAAATTGAATGTTTGTGGTAACCCTTCATTGAGCAAGTCTATCGGTGCTATACTTCCACCAACAGTATGTGCTCACTTTGTGTCTCTGTGTCACATTTTGGTCAATGCAAAGTGGATAACATGGATTAAAAATTAGAGAGCAATTTAGGTGTTTCTTTTGAATTACATATATTTCTATTTAATTCTGAGTATCTTATTTTTCTTTCTTATGTATTTAATATTTATGTCCCTGGAAATTGCTCTGAGCTGGTCTGTACATCTAAACACTTGTCTAGCTAATTGGGCCATTATCTCTTGCAAAATAGATTAGATTAATTGCAGTGATTATTTAGAGTGTGGTAAGATGAGCACATCCTTTTTAATTTGGCTACATAATTTTTAAAAATTATATATTGTCAACTTACCAGGAACATCACATTTACTATTCCAAACATCACTGTGCATCACAAATAAAAACACCCCATCTGATGCTGTAGAGTTCTACTTTTGCATTCTTTTCAGCCACAAAACTTTGTCTTTCTACTTGCTATTTTAAGCCTGATTTCTATCTAATAAGGTACTTTATCCACAGTCCAAGGTCTGAGCTAATAATCTCTGAGATGTTACCAAAACCTTTTTGGAATTCCAAGTATATAATGTCAGTCTTTCTATGGTTACTATGGAAACTATATCCTAGAAAAATCCAGTCACTTATTTCAGGATGACCTATTCTTTATAAAACTAAATTGGCCATTTCTAATCAACTTAAACTTTTAAAATTGTCCCCTTACCAAGTCATTGGCAATTATATTCATTAACATTCTTACTATGACCAAAAGTACAATTATTATGAAACCAAGTCAGAATATCCAGATGGCTTTGGTATAGTGGGAAAACCATTGGACTTGAAACCGGTATACTTGGGATTAAAATAGTCTCTGCCACTTACTCTCTGACCTTGTTCAAGTCACATTACCTTTCTGAGCCCTAGTTTTTTCAAATGTAACATGGGGTAATAACAAGGCCCTTGTTAAGATTTGATGAAATAAAAAATAATCAGCCCACAGAGGTTACAAAACACGTTTTCATTGTTGTAATTGTGCCTCCCACTGATTTTCTGCTACTATGAATGATTCATAAGTCAGAATATAGTTAGGAAAAGAAAGTCAATAGATAACTTCTTAAAACTTAACTTTTTAACTTTTCCTCCCACTAAGCATTAATAAGAACTGGTAAATTGCTACAATACAATGGTAAATTTGAAGTTTTTCTTCTGCTTAGCAAATTTCCTTTCTGAACTGGTATTGACCCGCAGGTATGCACAGACATGGAGGCAAAGGATATAGAGACAATTCACAAACTAGATCCTCAGTCTCAGAAATTTGCAAATTAAATGGATTTGACTTTCCTATTTTCATTTATTCACTACAAATCCACAAAATCAAATGAGCATTTGGAGCAATTTATTGCAGTATAATTATAGCATTAGTCTGTCGAGTGGGAGGGAACACCTGCTGAGGAAAGCAGTTCAGCTCACTGGCTCATCCATCAAACTTCCTCTCTGTAAATACTCATTTCTCAGAGCCCCTATCAGATTATTAATGTAATATTTTAAGATTATGGTTAACTTGGGTCATCCTGAATTATGAGTGTATAGGGTTATGAGTTACTATTATTATAATTAATCATTATCAATCTAATAATTTATTATTCTTACTATTGTTATTATTATTCCTCTTCAATCATATAGGATATCTCAACTACTTTGGTATAAAAATGAGACTATTTAATTTATTTTTTCCATAACTGCCAACAATCAACATCTTAGCCTGATTAACTTTTCTGTAATTTCATTTGATAAAGCAGCTTCATTCTGGTATTGGAGACTTAGGTCCATCCATTGTAGAATATCACAGGACTCCTCCTGGCCTGAGTGCAGGTTGCATATTTGGCTCCAGTAGTTGGGAGTTGGTGAAATAGAGGAATGACTGTTCTCTCATACTTACCCCACTTTTTAGGGAGATTATCCATCTGTTGGTAGGTCAGAAAGTAGGAAGAAGAAAAAAGATAAACTCTTTTGCACCCCTGATTGAGAAAGATGTTGGACCAAACGAATCAATCCATCCTAAGCACTCCTCCAGGCATTGGTGGTCATTTAGGAGACTCAATGACCCTCCTCTGGAGGCTCTGTGACTTGTAGTGTACACAAGCTGCTTTGTATATTATCATGGTCCGCAACAAAACTGCAGCCCTAAACCTTCCATGTCCCCAAATATTGTGCCTTCAGGCAACAGCATGATGATAAGTATTTAACAACTTGCTCTGCAGAAGGAAAAAAAAATCCATGATTTGTAGTGAATACCAATTTTTGTGGCATAAATACTCCTGCTATCTACCAAAAATAACTGAAAGTGGAGTTGGAAAGAGGCATACCCAGGAAGACTGGGAAATAAGATTACATTAAGAATTGTATAGTAACCCCCTGTACTTAATTGTATTTGGAAAGACTGCAAGTGATGCATAAAACACAACACGCATAGGTGGCATTGTGTCACTTAGCTAGTAAAAATTCCTCAAATGTTTCCTCTTTTGCCATTAAAAAAAAATTCATAGCAGACAAGTGGATTGGGGATCTAAATTTCTACCATCTCCTACTATCTTCCACCCTCAATCTATGGCAAAAAGGTATCAATACGTTTACAATATAGTAAATGCTTCACATATTATTTTGACTCTCTGGGCTTTTAATGGCAACTCCCAGTGTTTGTAATTCCCTCTTTGCCTGGTAAATGACTGATCTTCCAACTAGGATTTCAGATTTTTGTGTGTGTGGCATCCTGTTCATAACTAGTTATTCATATGCCCATGTTAAAAATAATCACTGAGTTTCTATCACTTTTTAGAACTGACTTCCCTGTTGTCAAGGAACTTTTAGTTTTTATTAAGATAATTAAAGCCCAAAATAACTACAAAGACTCTTATTTCACATGTACACATTGAAATGAGATAAAGATAACATAATTTACATGTCAGTATAAAATAATCATTTTCCTTTTCTTTGGAAATATTTTCTCAATTCTGAAATCATGTCCTTAATATTTTCATTGCTAAATGTATTTTCTTCCTTCTAATTTGAAAAAATGGAGAGGATGTGGGGAAAAGGGAACACTTCTACATGGTTGCTGGGAGTGTAAACTTGTACAACCTCTGTGGAAAACAGTTTGGGGATTCCTAAAAGATCTAAAAATCGATCTTTCATACAATCCTGCAATCCCCCTACTGGGAATATACCCGGAGGAACTCAAATTACCCTATGAAAAAGATACCTGTATATGTATGTTTATTGCAGCATTGTTCACAATAGCAAAAACATGGAGCCAATTGTGCTGCCCGTCAAAAGAGGACTGGATAAAACAATGTGGTTCATATACACGATGGAATATTATGCAGACATAAAGAAGGACACAGCATTATGAACTTCACAGCAACTTGGATGGACTTAGAATCTCTAATACTGAGTTATCTATCACAAAGAACTAAGCATCACAGGTTCCCCTCACAAGTAGGCCTTGAAAAATTATTGTAGTACTATAAGAAAAGAATTGGCAGTAGTGGGAGGTGGTAGCACACCTCATCAACAAGGTCACCTGCATAATGAACTTTTATATACCTAACCCTAAATTGTACCCCACATCTTTAAAATAAAAAAATTATTAAAAAAAAAAAAAAAACAAGAACGATGGTCATGAGAGAAAAGAGGAAAAGGAAGGATGTGGAAAATTCTTTATGCTGGAAATATTTGGAAATGTTTCTAGGTGGAGGAACCATTAGAGAAGGAGTGACTGAAGAAGTGAGACAAAGGCAGACTTCTTCGCCTCTGAAATGCAAGAAAGGGAGGAAAGGGTGGGGGTGGACTCCACGGTCCAGAGGGCTTGGGAGGGAGGGTAAAAAAGAAAAGAAAAAAGAAAAAGCATGTAGTAAGTCACAGCAGGTTCAATAATCAGAAAAACCTAAATATATGCTAAAATTGTAATTTTAAAAGTATCAGAGAACTGTGGAAGTGACAAGGATTAGATTAACTAAAGTATAGTAGAGGCATTTCCAACACAGTTTAGGAATATTTATTTATTGTGGAATGGACTCATGATTGTTTTTTGCCTAAGGAGTGATCTCTGCTGGAAGAAAATAGAAACAAAGTTTTAGTAGTCTTACAAAACATAACAAACTAAAAATCCAGCTGGGCTCGGTGGCTCAGCCTGTAATCCCACGCTTTTGGGAGGCTGAGGTGAGTGGATTGCCTGAGTCCATGGGTTCGAGACCCGCCCGGGTAACTTGGCAAGACCTCTTCTCTACAATAAATCAAAAAATAAACTGGGCGTGGTAGCGCACGCCTGTAGTTCCAGCTACTTGGAAGGCTGAGG